>NC_084825.1:36723054-36890873 GCF_958449725.1 Rosa rugosa
GCTCATTTCATCATCATCTACTCCAATGTACCTAAAAAAATAGAAATTAAGTTAAAAATCGATTCGTTAAGGAATTAACTAAGCAAAATGTGAGGAATTAACTATTAAAATACCACATTAAAATGCTCCTATCAAATTCCCCCACACTTAGCTTTTGCTAGTCCCTTAGCAAAATCAAAAACTAACAAACCAAAAAGACTATGACACAAAACAAAGAAACCAACGAAAAAAATGACTAAGTATGGAAACAAAAACACAAAGACTCAAAGAAACCAAAAACGTAAAACACAAAGCAAAACACAAAGAAAAAAAACGTCACACATAAAAGAGTAAATTCAAAGACAAAGACCAAGATGTTGACATCACAAAGACCTCTATTGCCCTTTAACATATTGTCTCAGAAATCTCATACTTTCAAGTCACCAAGATTAGCACTTAACCAAGAATCACATCATCAAGATATTCAAGAGCTAATTACAAAATATAATCCACATATAAGCATGTAAGACTTGGGAGTAAACAATGGTGGTGAGTGGAGCTCAACATATTTCAAACAAGTCATGATTCAAACCTCACATGGATATATCACTCTTTCTTCTCTCAGATTCAAGGCTCATGCTTAAAAGCTTATAATCACTCAATTATATGTGAGAGAAAATATTTTGAGGCAATCAAATAGCTCACATATATAAGAAACAAAAAGCACTTTGTGAATATACTTTTTTTTTCAAAAGATCTCATGAAAGATATCAACTACTTGCACGAATGGACCCAAGCCATATGTTCAACTCTTGCAACTCATCTCCACATCAAAGGTTGTCCCATCTTAATGATCAAGAAGGTCTTCTCAAAGGTTGTAATGGGGCCAAGGCTCAAGGTTTAAAGAAACGAAAGGTAAGGATTTATCAAAGTGTCCTAAAAACCTAGCAGAGCTCATGTTGATGTAGAGAGACTTCTAGAAATCCACCAAGGCATAACGTCATACCCATGAGGCTTTATAAAAGGGCTTAATGTCTTCATCTTCATTCTAAACTCCCTTTGATTCTAGTGAATTTGACAAAGACCAAATTTTTCGATAGTGGGCCTTCAATTCAAAACAATCTCCAAACTCACCAAGTATGGGGGACTAAAATCCATAAACATTCTTTCTTTTTTTTTTCTTCATTTTTTTTTTTTCACGGCAATACATACATATATTTTTTTTCATGGACAAGTCTACCCCCACACTTGAACTTTCACCTCTTCTCAATCTCACATCCTTGTCACCATCATGTAGTAAGTCTCAAAAGATAGCTCCACTAAGTTTTTAGAACAAAGGGTAGGATTATAACTATACTAAGGTTCAGGGGTAAAGGATTTTTAGGGTGATGAAAGAAAAGGCTTAATGTAGGCTCAAAGGGGTTTATCTAAGGGGGTCCCACGACGGGCACAAATAGGGACACATGCTTATTTGGCAATGGTGGTAGTTCCTAGGTGCCTTTATCCTTTCCAGAATTAGGGCCATGTATTGACAAAACGTCTCAACAAGCACAAGAGCGAATTCTAGCATTCTCTAGTCCATTAAACTTAATCTATGGCATGTAATCAATCAAGATGAAAGAATAATGAGATCAACAGAATCATCGCCAAGAAAATAAGAGTATAATTCATTTTTTTCATTAATCACTCAACAAAGAAAGGGCACATGGCTCAAATTCTCACAAGGGTTATTATGAATCATAACTTATCATCCACATGTTCATATTCTGTACCAAAGTTACGCATGCACCATATCTACTACACATTCATATGCTTTTCATAAATCATAATTAACCAAAGAATATCATCAAATATTATCCCAATCATGTGATCCTCTTTTAGCCTTAATTTCAGAGATATAAGCTCATCCTAGACAGTTAAAAGGGCATCCTAAGACTCAAAACAAAACAAAAACAAGAACAACACATAAAGTGACGCAACATACAAGAAAAAAAAAAAACGTTTTGGACTTAGGGATATTTCTCTTCTCCTTTCGGTAACTCCTTTGGAACATGACCAGGTGAAGAGAGGAACGATTTTGGCGGAGCTCAGCTCACTTGATTGACAGGGGACGAGACCCTTTGTCAGCACTTCTCATATCCAAACTAGACCTTAGACATCACATCCCATTGGATGCGCCTACGATGAAGAAGATATTTACCCAAAATTCATTTTGACTCTAACAACAAACAAACAAAACAAACAAACTAAAGAACAAAGATAAACAAAAACCGAAACATGAATATAAAACCTAAAACAAAGTTAACGATTTTTTTTTTTTTTTAATTTTTTTTTTTTAAAATTTTCTGATTTTTCCGATTTTTTATTTTGTTTTCTTTTTATGACAAAAACTAACTACAAGCATTAATCCTTCCCCCCACACTTAAATCATACATTGTCCTCAATGTTAAACAAGTTAGAGCATGCAATGAACAATTATCATGTGAATGGAATGATTAACTCAAGAAAACCTAAAAACAAAAACTAAAAACTCAAATAACATAGATACAATCAGAAAATAGTAATAGAGGAGATAGAGTTTAAGAGAGCAAATCTGCGTTGATGGCTCCTCCACAGCTACGGTTGAAATGGGTTGCCTCCCATGCAGCGCTTAATGTTTAAAGTCTTTCAGCCTAGACTTGTACCTCCATTTACTCCTTTGGAGGAGCGGTATGCGGGCGAGTGGTAGCCTTCTTGCTGGTTTCAGCCTCCGGAGGAGGGTTCTGATGGAGTGACGCAGCAGCGTCCTTGGGAGGAAACCCAGGAGGATAACTCTACATGTTTTGGACTTCCTGAACAAGCTTGTTCATCATTGCAGTGTGACAGCGGATCAAAGAGAAATTCATCTCAGAGATGTAATCGATCATGCATGTGACTCGCCAATCTGTCACCATAATATCATTGCGTAGAGAGGAACGCAGAGCATCGATCGATTCAGACAAGTTTTCCAGGGTGGCCACAGGCCGAGGAGCATGAGCAGCTGGGGAGGAAGAGGACTCTCCGGGATGCAGTCTGGGAGATCGACGAGGCAGATGAGGGGGACTGCGGGTGCGCTCTCGTGTAGGACGACGGTCCCCAGGATGAGTGAGGCCAGCGCAAGCGGCCGCTTGACGACCTTCTTCCTCCAGAGAGAGAACACGGCGTTGATTGACGCCCCTGCGAGGGGTAACCTTGGTTCGAGCCATGAGGAAGTAGAAGGAATTTGAAACTGCACGCTTAGACAAACCTTAGTAAAATCTGGAGGAGACAAAAAAAAGGAGGTATATATAGAGCACAAAATATGGTAGAAATTTCAACAGGCACATGGTTTTAACATAGCTTCTCCGGGAAGGAGAAGAGTTATGACAGTTCACGGCCCAAGAAACACGTATGCACATGAAAAACTCCCCCACGTGTAAAAATTCCTTTCTTTTCCGAGATTTACAGCAATTAGATCTGCTTTCGACTGTAGCTTGTCTGTCATAGCTCCTCGAGAACCGTTTGGTTCCCCCACGCGTCCTTTCTTTTCCTTGATTTACGGCATTTAGATCTGCTTTCGGCTGTAGCTTGTCTGTCACAGCTCCTCGAGATCTGTTTGATTCCCCCACGTGTCCTTTCTTTTCCTTGATTTACGGCATTTAGATCTGCTTTCGGCTGTAGCTTGTCTGTCACAGCTCCTCGAGAACCGTTTGATTCCCACACGCGTCCTTTCTTTTCCTTAATTTATGGCATGCTTTCAGCTATTGCTTGTCTAAACCCAAATCCCCAACCGAAAAAATCATTTCATCAACTCCAATCTTTCTTAATCACTCATCAGCACCACTCTTCAATTCTCTCATTCTCTCAACCCATTATTAATGGAACCACAAACCCAGCAACCAACGAAGGATGGAGTTAGCAACAAAGCAGCCGGGAGCAGTGCTACCATGCATTGCAGGCGGAGCAGTACCAGGTGGGTTCCTACTCCAGATCAGATAAGAATCCTCAAGGAGTTTTATGACAATGGAGTTAAGAACCCAACTCCAGAGCAGGTTCAGGGGATCTGTCTCCAGCTGAAACAGTACGGAAAGGTCGAGAACAAGAACGTCTATTATTGGTTCCAGAACCACAAGTCTCGGGAGAGGCAGAAGAAGAGGTTCACTTCGGATGTTCATGTGCCCATGGGAACTAGTTCTACTGATGCTGGTGGATCCATTAGTCTCAATTTTGGGTCAACTAGTTCTACTGGTTTTGGTGGATCCATTGATCTCAATTTTGGGTCAACTAGTTCTATTTTCATGAAACATCGAGGAGAAGATCACCAGGAGATTGAAACCCTTCCACTGTTCCCCATGCCTGGTGAGGACATCTTTGGCAACATGAAGACTACTTCCGAGGGAGGTAGCGGTTATGGCGGTGGCTCTCGCATTTCCCTTGAGCTCAGTCTCAACTCCTCCGGAGCTGCTGATTTGGCATAGTACAATGTATTATTATTATTATTATTATTATTATTATTTTATTTTATTATTATTATTATTATTATTTTTAATATATAGGACTCAAAAATATATATAGGACTCAAAATGAAAGACAAATATATAAATCCCTTCCCCCACACTTAAATATTGCATTATCCTCAATGTAATCAATTAAAAGCATGCAATGAAATAAGTAAGCATAGATAGAAGACATTTACGAAAACAAATCCTAAAATAAAAACAAAAGAGAAAAATTGAAAAATAAAAAGAAATAGGGAAAGAGAAAGCAAATCTGATTATATTCTGAATTGGGTTGCCTCCCAAGCAGCGCTTGTATTTTACGTCTTGCAGCCAAACGGTACCTACATTAAATAAAGTTAGTAACTATAATTAACAAAGAAATACAAAAATATATAAACAAGTAACTATGAATTACAAACTACAAGTATAATTTAACAACTATATTGTACATAAGACACAAGTTAAGTACACAAGTGAGTATAAAACGTAAAAAGTATTTTTACAAGTATAAAGTGTGAAACAACAAAATAATTTACATGTATAGAGTATTCACAAGTATTTCTTTTGTTATAAACATTATTGATATCGAATCAAATTCCAAGCGGTAAATCAAGTGAACGTGCGGCCCAAGTATAGTCGCCTAGACACAAATTCCCTCTTACATCCTTTGGGCAACCTTACTGAAATGGCCAGGTGGGGGAGGACGAACACGAGAGGAAAAATCCATTTTGGCATGAGCTACTCCCACATTGTGGTTTAGGCCCATTTGCAAGCACTTCTGGATTCAAAAACCCGTCATGAACGTTGTCCCCTTCCTAGACACCATTCCACATAGGCTATACTTACTAAGATGAAAAAGGTCATAAGTGTGAAGACAGTTCAACAAGTGTTAATAAAGGCCGCTCTCAACCTCAAGGGACCTGAACTAGGTACCATTAAGGGGTTTAGGCCAATATTAACAAAAGAGACTTCACCTATTCCTCTCAATTTACAACCTACAATTAAAGCTCGCATTCAATAATATAAATAAAATCCTAGTTAATTTAAACTAAGTTTCAAACAATTTAAATACAACAAATATAAACAAAAACAAGAGATTTTTCAATCCCCGGCAACGGCGCCAAAAATTGATACGCTCAAAGCAAGCGCATAATTTAACCCTGAAAACATCGTTAGTAGTATAAGCAAATAGGGATCGTTCTATTCCGGAGATTGAGGGTACACCTGTCATTGTCAAAAAAAACAAATAAAGAATTAAAATAATAAAGTAAAAAGTATTATGTACAAAAATAAAATAAAGAATAAAAATATATACAAGTTAATATAAAAAGGGGGGTTTTGAGATTATAGAATTGGAATTAAAATTAAATGAAATAAAGAAAGTGTAAAAACACATATACCAGGGTGGAACACAAGAAACAAAGATCAAAACTACAATCATATGAATGAAATCCAATTACAATTCCTATAGTTGATTATCTATGTCATGAGAAATAAGTTGACCATGTGAAACATTCGAAGCAAATGATTTCCCATATTTTACTTTCCTTGAATATTTAATCTAAGTGAAAGCACCTAAATTAAACCTATTGAACATGCAATCATAGTCTAGAAAACTAGCTAATCAAGAACACATTCAATGCATGAAGAACAAAGAAAGGATGTCAACCAAAGTGCACAACCTAGTATGAAAAAGTCCATCTATTTGCAATCCTCCTTAATTGATTTCGACTTTTGTCCAAAGCCTTTACTACTTAAATCTAGCACCAATTACATGCATATATCCTAAGTTGGCCATCAAAGAACACATACATATAAAAGTTTTCCATAATCCAAAATCAATTAAGCAATCTCACATAAGCAACATAAAAATCAACATAAAGAAATCACAATTTTTATTCAAACATAGAAATTGGGCTTAAACTTTGCCCTTAATGTTATTGTTAACTAGAAACAAATTCCTACGAAATTAAATAAGGAAAAAGAATGAATTACACCGTGAGTTGGAGATGGAGATGGAGTGCTTGAAACGTTGAAATCTTGAATCTTGGAAGCAAGCCTTCAAGGTGGACGATGGAGGATATGATATTCCCGGCTCCTTCTTCTTCTTCTTCTTCTTACTTGAAAACGCAGAATTTTGCAACTAGAGAATGGAGAGAAAAATGGAATGGAAATGG
Organism: Rosa rugosa; assembly: GCF_958449725.1. Classification (NCBI taxonomy): domain Eukaryota; kingdom Viridiplantae; phylum Streptophyta; class Magnoliopsida; order Rosales; family Rosaceae; genus Rosa; species Rosa rugosa. The sequence continues at coordinate 36,729,707 of NC_084825.1, forward strand.
AGAGACAAAGAAGATGAAATGGATGAAGGAATGTCTTTAGAGTGAGAGGAGAAGGTGTTTATATAGGGAAGAAAAAGAAGAGTGAAATGATAAATGGAAGAAAAATAATGAAAGTGGTTTGTAAAATATGGAAAAGATGGAGTAATGATGAAATGAAAGCAAGGCATGAAGGTGCAGAAGTATGGAAGTGATGATGATCTATTGGAGCAGAAAAATATATCCAAGGAAAAAGAGAAAAGCATCTAGCTTTCTTCATGTGGGTAGGAAACATGAACATGTGAATATTGAGCCGGTTTTAGGTCAGTTTCTGCCCCTTTATTCCTTCAATTATTTCTCCAACAGGAATTCAGTTTTGGCTCTTGACTTCTTCATATGAAATGATCTACCATGAGTGTAGATCATTTTGGTAAAATTTCAGAATTTATTTCCATGCCTTTGGGCCAGAATCTCTGCTGGACTCCTTACGGGTCCAGTTTTCCAGTTTTGCTTCTGCAGGAAATTGGGCTGACTGTTTGAAGGCCTTCCACTCAAAACTAGCTCTGGCATTCTTCATAAGAAATGATCCTTAGGATGTCTAGAATGGATCTGGAAAGTTTCAGCTCATTTGGAGTTCATTTGGTCAGGCGGCCGCTCCTTCTTCCTTGCTTGGCTTGGTTTCTCCTAGCCGGAGTAGGAAAATGTGTAAAATTGACCTTTTAGTACATTTCCATTTTTCTCCATCATTTATAGGTAATTATGGACCTAATGCTTATTTCATCATCATCTACTCCAATGTAACTAAAAAAATAGAAATTAAGTTAAAAATCGATTCGTTAAGGAATTAACTAAGCAAAATGTGAGGAATTAACTATTAAAATACCACATTAAAATGCTCCTATCAGTGGCTTTTGAGTATCACCATATTTCTTATTCCTTGTCAGTGGGTACAATATTGGGAGGGGTTTTTTGCACCAACAGTGTCTGGAGACTTGGGTGACTGACAATATGATACCCGAACTTACAAAGTTATCAAAGTGATACCCAGACTCAATTTTTCGTATCTCTGTAGTACCTGCCGTCACTTTCAGTCACGTTTCTGTTAGTCCCGATCACATGTGAGGCACATGAGTTGCAAAATGAGGGCAAAATAGACTTTTCCACTATATCAAAGTCTAAATGAATAAATTCAAAAATTTTAATAAATTATTATATTAAAAATAAAAATTGAATAAATTTTATTACTTTGTTCTATTAACCAAAAATCTCAATCAGTGGTCATGGGACTTGAAATCTCATTCGCCGGAATCTGGAAACTAGGTCACGTACGGACCAGGGTTTTCTGTTGAGAGAGAGAGAGAGAGAGAGAGGTGGTTGGGTTGGTCTTGGAAGCCCAAAACCCGGGCTGAGAAGACCGAAACTGGGTCCGAGCAAACATGAATTCCGGTAAATCGAAGTTGAACTCCGGCGAGGAGGGGAAATGGGTTGTCTTGTTTGAACCCACGGCGAGGTGAGGCAGCTATAGACCAGGGAAGGGATAACTCGGAGGCTTTTGGAGCTCGAAAACGAGCTTTATGTATACCAATACAATTTGGGGCTACTCCTGATTGAGAAAAAGGAGTAGACTTCGAGGCAGGAAGAACTCGGGCAGCCCATTCGATTGCAACTTCTGAAATTGAAAAGCCAGTGGAGAATTTGAGGAAGGCCTTGGGGTTGAGAAGCAGTGTGTGCTTAATATATAGAAGGCTTTGCGTGAGATCCGCTCAGAGATTCCAGAAATTAAGTTTACTGTTGATTCGAAGTTGGCTTAGGGAAATGCTTTAGTTGCTAGCATAGAAGAAAAATCACTGCAGTTAGAGGCAAAGCCAGCGACCATGATAGGAGGCGGCGGGCTCGAAGTCGGATTTCTAATGGAGTTCGAATTTGGTGTTGCACGCCTGCACGGGACCTTCTTCCGATGTTCTGTTGCGGCGGGCTGGCAGAGGTGAGGCTGGGATCGAGTGATCCCTCCGTCACCAATCTCTCTTCTCTCGAAAGCTCAATTGGTTTGCTGGGTTTGAGAAGATGAATATGAATGGGTTCAAGAACATGAACAAATGCTGGGATTTCTTAGTTTTTTTTTCTTTTCTATTTTTGCTTTTTTGTTGGGTTTAAGAAGATGAACATGAAGAATTGTTAGGTTCAAATACTTATCTTGATTGCTGTCACTAAGATGGGACTGGTGGTGGATTTGAATGGGAAAGCAAATTGCAAGAGGTTGAATTTGATGGAAGAAGTCTGAAGAACAATGATGGTTAACTGGTTTTGGATTTGATCTGTTTCAAGGAAGAGGATGATGAATAAGAGAGAAAAAAATTTAACGAATCGAGTGTTCTCCCAAAAAAAAAAAAAGTGTTCTCCCAAAAAAAAAAAAAAAAAAAAACGAATTGAGGGCAAATTAGTCTTTTTTGCCTCATTTAACCAGTCACATGCATTGCACGTGGTCAAATTAACGGAAACGTGACGGAAAATGATGGCAGGTACGACGGAGATACGAAAAATTGAGTCTGGGTATCACTTTGATAACTTTGTAAGTTCGGGTATCATATTGTCAGTCACCCAAGTCTCCAGACACTGTTGGTGCAAAAAACCCATATTAGGAGGTTCTATTCATACCTTTCAATTTGCTATTTGGACCTCTTCTAATTTTTATAAATTCTTATTTTACCCCTTCTATAAATTAAAAAATAATAATAATAATTGCCTCTTTTAATCGTGTTCTCCTCAACAGAGTCAAATCCTCTTTCTTTCATTTGTTCAACCCACCTAAGGTTCTCTATTTTTTTTTTTTTTTTTTTTTTTTGAATAACTCTATTCTTTTAATATAAGGCCATGGAAACTGATCAACAAGTTTTATTTTTCATTTTTTTTCCACCCAAGCTCTATATAAACAATAATGGCTTCCATAATCATTGACTACTTAATTGTTCTTGATTTTAAGATTAAATTAGGACTTATCAGCTAAGTATGTGGCTGGGTTGAGGTTCAAATTGAAAGCTTGCCAAATCCATATTTATAATTTTATATAAGTTGAAACGATAATCGAAGAAAAACATGATATTGAATTGGGTTTAGTCAGCTCTGTACTTCATGGGTCTGAGAAAGCGAGAGGTACCAAAATTGGATTGCTTCGCACAAAAAATTGGTCTTTATTTTGGTTTTTTGATGCATCAATAATGTTTAATGCGGCAAAGATTGAACCTTTTTGGAGGGAGGTGCAGTTTTGATGATGATGTGATGATCTTTTCTAAATTGGAATGAAATAGAGAATTTGTTATGCGCAAGAAGAAATTATGGAATATGAAAGCATGATTTGATGAATTCTTTGCTCATTTTGCTGTTCAAAAGGGAGGTTTGGCTTCCCGGATCCATGCCCAAAGACCAATTCTTGTTGTTTTTTAAGGTCTCATTGCGAGGAAGATCAAATAGCTGGGTTTGTGATGAATAGGAAATTCTTTCTCTTCTTCTTATTTTTTTAGTGGGTAAAATAGGAAATAAAATTTTACAAAAGTTATAAGAGGTCTAAATAGCAAATGGGGAGGTCTAACTAGAACCATTTTCAACAATATATTATGTGCTGGTGATTATTTTTTCTGAACCATATCGTAGCGGGTTCTTTTGTAATACTGTAAGTTCAAGTTTTCAATAAATTGAATGATGTTCAAGTAAATCCAGAATATGTATCTGCTCCAAACTCTAGGTTACTTGCTCCAGTTGTAATAGGGTTTATGTGAGAGATATTCTTGGAGATATTCGTAGATATCCAATCAATGTACGATTATGTTTCCATGTACAACTCTATCTCTATGCTTGTAATCCTCTATATAAAGAGGCTCCTATTATCAATGAAAGCACGACTCAATTCTCTCCCAATTTCAGTTTTCCTAAAACACGTTACCAGCATGAAGCCCTAACCCTGAAACCCTAATTTCGTATCTCTCAAATCCGAACAACCACCGCCGTGCACCTTGAAGCCCCCAATACCAGGAGCCTAGAACCGGCGGCGAAGTCACCTGTACCGGCTGTAAAAGTTCCGAACCAGCCCTCAGAAGAGAAAAATGATCCTTGCCTGGTTTGCAATCTTCCAGACTGCCATATACCAATCTTCCTTGACGTTCGTTTGTACAGGGCGTGCGTTTTCTCTTCCAATACACATTTATTACCAAAACATTGTCACAACATGTCGTAACCAGATCGAAAGTTTGAACTGAATTTCTATCACTCTTTCTAAAACTAAGCATGATCTATTATGGTTGATGAAAAGGTGCATCACATGCGGACTTGGGGTAGACTTTCATCTAGTTAGACAAAATTGATTCACACCAGACAAAATTTAGATAATAGTATTGTTGGCTTTTAACTATTTCCTCATCAACTGTAGCAGAAACACAAAAATCACGCGTAGCACAAAAATACATGCTCAAGATCAATTTCATGCTCACTTGGTAAAATAATAAATCACAACACAACCCAACGAACGTCAGGTTGATGTAGTACAACTGATCAAACTGAGGACAGCTCTTACTTGATCCATTGATTCGAATGGGATCATGTACGTGTTCAACGTCTAAGTAGGTCTCTGGTCGTCTCTGTTTACCTCTGTTTTGTTCATTCATATATATTGATTTTCTTCTATAATTGTATTTTCTAATTTGCATTTCAGTAATTACACGCCAATACAAATTTCAAAAACCATATGTTGATTTTTGTAAGCATCTCGTATAACAATAACAAGGTGTGTTTTAATTTCCAGGAAATTAAGATATGACAGCAAATCAATTTGACGTATATTAATGCCTTCAAGTGAATCCATTATCTTTGTCGAAAAAAAGTGAATCCATTATAATAAATCTGATAAAATGTGAAAACCGAAAGTACTGGTGAGGAGGCCTCCGAAGTCTTTGGAGCGACCCCGTAGAGCAAGTTGGCGGCGGCGAACGCACGTTCCCCAGACCAAGCGTCGGCGAGGCTCCAGAAGAATGGTGGACCGCGACCCCTTGTCGGCTCCGGTCCCGACTTGGATCAACGGTGTAGAAGCCAACGAGTATGTTGGTGTCGGGGCTCGATTTGGACCTACCCTGGAATCAAAGGAGAAGCATGCCAATCATACTAGAGTGGTTCTGGCAGACCCCCCTGATTGTTGTACCAAACCCAAGAATAAGGTATACTTGTTATGATCTTTCCATTCTATAACATCAATCTACACTACAATGTTTTACAGTAATTAGAAGTGATAATCTTCCTGATTGGAAGCTATCAGATATGCTCATCTGATTGTGTAGTGCATATCTTTTGGGTAGCTTTCACATGAGGTCATTTTGGTACACCGAGGAAATTGCAGTTTTACCACCAAGGCAAATATGGCTGAATCTGCTAATGCTTCAGCCATCCTCATCATAAATAACCCTCCAGGTATTTGCATCTAATTTTTCTTATCTTCATGGTCTAGAAAAGTCTCCATCCTAAAGTCCTCTAAACTCTCTTGCAGAGTAAAAATGTTCAACACATTTTTACAATTAATATGGGAGGAAACAGTAGCAAGTGAAAAGAAAATTTTATTGTTATAATCGTTATTCATTATAAAAAATGACTGTCAAAATTTATCAAGTTAAAATAAGCATATGTAACAATAAATATTGCTGTGTGTACTGTAGAAAAAAATGGTTGTCAAAATTGATTAGGTGAAAATAAGTATATGTTACAAAAAGTATTGCTGTGTGTTCTATAGAACTTTTCAAGATGGTTTGTGAAGACGACGAGCCTGATGTCGAGATAGGCATACCTGCTGTTATGCTTCCCAACAAAATTGGTGAAATCTTGGAAAATGGATTAACGAACAATTCCATAGGTATGCTTTTCCTTTTCTGTTCACATATACACCTAACTATTTGCATATAATTTCACCTTCTAAGAGGGGTTTTCTTTTGTTTGTACTATTGTCTATGCGATCCCTTTCTTCAGTTTCTGTGCAGCTATACTCTCCATTGCGTCCACTGGTTGACATTGCAGAAGTATTTCTATGGCTTATGGCTGTTGGTACCATCTTATTTGCTTCTTATTGGTCTGCATGGACCGCAAGAGAAGCAGCTATTGAGCATGACAAGCTATTGAAGGTTATGCTATGCCTTTTTGCAGCTATTTTGTAACTCTAGTGAAGTTACTGTATATGTGGCTTTAATTCTTGCTGGGTGCTGACTGATTCTATCAATTCTATGTTGTTAATTGCTGTGTGCAGGATGCTTCTGACGAGTCTTCACATGTGGAAGGTGAAGGTGCCAGTCCTTTAGTGGAAATTAGCACCATGGCAGCAATTCTCTTTGTTGTGATTGCTTCATGCTTCTTGGTTATGTTTTACAAACTTATGTCCTTCTGGTTCATCGAGATTCTGGTGGTTTTGTTTTGCATTGGTGGGATAGAGGTATCTGTTTTTGTATTATACAGATTTTTTTTCTCTATGATTATAAATTCTTAATTGAGCATATACTAGTTAATATTATTTTCAACGAGTCCTCTGAGGTGAATACTGAACCATGCAGTCTCTTTCTTTTTATAGGGCCTACAGACTTGCTTGGTGCCCTTGCTATCATGGTAAATGTCTTTTGCCTCCTTATGTTAGCCCTTAGCCTTTGTGATGCTCTCATGTTGTACTTTATTTTTTATTTGTTAATTTGGTGGAGACAGAGGAGGATTTGATGGGTAATTCATTTAGACATCCATTCATCACTTGATTGTGCTAGACCTTGTTTTTTGGGACGAACTTTGTGTTTTTCTCCTGTTGCCATTTATTCTATAGTGTGATCTGTTTTATCATTCTTTATAATGGAAGCAGAACAATCATTCGTTCATACGTTAGTGTAAATTACATAACCTTATTATGCTAGCACTTTCTTTGGATGTATCCTATCTTCTATTTTTTGTTTTGTTTTTGTTTTTTTTTGTTTTTTTTTTTTTTTTGTTTTTTTGTTTTCTGTGAATTCTCTTCTTATAGTTTTGTCATTAGCTTCCAAACTATAAGAGGGGCAAAGTATGCTGGTCATTTGGGTCGCATTGCCAATGCGTACCAGTGCTTCTTTAAGAAACACTATTACTTAGAAGTGCTTTTTGGAAGCAGTGCAAATTAAATGCCATAGATCTCCAGAACTAATGAGCTTTGATAACACTACTGATGAGCTTTTATGTAAGAATGCAAGCAAGCATCATTATTCTAGAAATTTAAATGAAAATTGATCTGTTGTTAAAAACTTTAAGTTTTGTTTGTAAAGTCTCCTGAATATGAAGCTGACAACTAAGCAAATATAGTTTCAGACGGTTTAAACATGCTGGAGAATCATATGTTAAGGTGCCCTTCTTTGGAGCTGTTTCATATTTGACACTAGCTGTCGAATTCCTTCTGCATAGCATTTGCTGTTGTTTGGGCAGTGTATCGCCGCGTGTCATTTGCTTGGATTGGCCAAGATATCCTTGTAAGGAAATAAATTCTCGTCTTTTATTTTGATATTGATCTGGTTCTGAATTTTCATTGGAATGTTCTAAATCCATACCTAATGTAGTGAATTTTGCTTCTGTATCTCCCTGTTTTACATTCTACTGATTTATATATTTATATGTGTGTGCGTGTGTGTGTATTTTTTGGCACTCCAAGCTAGTAATCTTTTCATTACATATATTATGCATGAATAATATTTTTAAGTCATGCAAGATCTAAACTCATAATTAGACTGTGTCAGTGTATCACAAGAGAATTTTGAGAAGTACTTATACAGCAGGGGGATCCAGGAGTTAGACTACCGTGGATGGTATATTGTACATTCTTATTGGATTTTGCTGAGTAATATGGAGATTGGAAAACCTTTGTTTTAGAAGAAGGGTGGAAACCTCATCACTTAATTGTTACAGCATTAAAAAAGATGAGCAGAGAAGGAGCAGAGAAGACCATAATCATATGTAGGCAAATTTAACTAATCAGCCATAAGGTAATGATTCTCAGCTTTTCTGTCCAAATATAGGTCGGCAGATAATCTGGTATTCTTATCTTATCAGAAAATAGAAAAATAATAAAAATTCAGCTGTATCTAGTTTTTTCCAATTCATTCGGATGTATGTATTGCTGGTCTGTTTAGCTATCATATTACCAAAGATAGAACAATCAATAGTGTAAATACCAATAATACGACTGATTGCTATTTGGTACCTGAAGATTGACTTTGCCCTTAAGCACATCAGAGTTCTGTTTTTGGAAGGAACTGGTAAACAGATCATGCTATTCTTTTTGTTTTATTTGGACTGCACTTATTTCGTACTATTACAGATACTCAATACTGATAGCTGCACTTTATCTTTCACATTCAAGTGATATTTGTAACTTGTAATATGTTTGGTAGACACTAACTTGTGCTGAAAAACAATCAGGGTATTGCACTGATAATTACCGTTGTTCAGATTGTTCGCGTACCGAATCTCAAGGTGATGATTCACAATCATTTTGCCTTTTCTGATTGTTGTCGAGCAAAATGTGAACTTTTTTATTTTCGTCTATTATTGTGCTGTTACTATTGATGATTATATAATAAAATGCAAGGTCATATCTATTAATATTATTTTCCTGGTTTAATCTGTAATTCTGTAACCTCAGCATACTCCCAAGTCCTACTGTGCACTTATTTTGTTAAAAAACACATTATGACTTTTTCTATCTTTTTTTTTTATCTAGTCAATTATACTTTGATTTGTAGATATTCCTTATTTATTTATTTATTTAGTTTTTTTTTTTCGGTGAACTGGGGACCAAAGGATATCTTTTTGTTCGTTACATATTCTGTTGGATTATTAGCAATTAAGACAATGGAGCAATTCATACCGAACACCTTATTGATAATGCACAAAGATAACCTCTCTAATCTCTCTCCTCTCTCTCTCTCTCTAATCAGGTTGGAACAGTTCTTCTCGGTTGTGCCTTTTTTTATGACATCTTCTGTGTATTTGTTTCTAAATGGTGGTTCCATGAGAGTGTCATGATAGTGGTGAGTGAATCAGAACTTCTCTGCCACTCCTAAAGATTGGTTTTGGGTTTTCATACCTTTTTTACATGTTGAAGACATTGAAATATTTATCTTTCTTATATAGGTGGCTCATGGTGATAAAAGTGGAGAGGATGGTATCCCAATGCTACTAAAAATCCCACGGATGTTTGATCCTTGGGGTGGCTACAGGATCATCGGGTTTGGTGATATTATCTTACCTGGATTGGTTGTAGCCTTTTCACTAAGGTTTGTGTTTGTGAACCACATGTCTTTGACAATCCCTTTTAAGTACCCTACAACTGAAACCTTAACCATAAATGTTTCAGAGACTTTTTTTATTTTATGTTATTTTTTTTGGTCAAATATGTCCATTGATTAGATATTTGTATATTTGTTTTTGGGATTTATAAAATGAACATGAAACAACATGTTAACATTGATCAGATATTTTGGGAGTTACTGTGTTATTCACAAAACTTGGATCAATTAATGATTAAAACATGGGACTTGAAACTAAATCATGACAGTTACACTTATTAGTTATCACATCGTCCAAACAGATGCTAAATCATGACAGTAACTTTTACAGGTATGATTGGTTGACAAATAAGACTCTTCGAACGGGTTACTTTGTGTGGGCAATGACAGCTTATGGTGCAGGTATGTACTGTGCTAAATTTTGTGGCATGTTGCACTTTTTTTCTCTTTGCTAAGCAGATGTTGCACCTGGCATTCATAAAATGCACCTAATTGAGCCATCTAATAAATTTTGGGCGACTTAATAACTCTTGTTTATAAATTTCCGTGTGTTTATGGTAAACAGAGCTCAATGGAGATAATGTGTGGAGCATATATGAGCTATTTGAAAAATTAAGATATTTTAGGACATAATGACATTAAGTTTTCATGGAAAAATTGCATTACATCATTAATTTCGTGTTTAATAATTGCTTGGCAATTCGCACTGCAGGTCTCCTGGTCACCTATGTGGCTTTGAACTTGATGGATGGACATTGCCAACCGGCTTTGTTATACATAGTTCCATTCACATTGGTAAGACTCTAAGCTTGGATAATCTGGCAGTAACATGCATAGTGTGCCTCCAACCTTTCTGCGCTAAATTATTCATAACATGAGCAGCAGTAATATAAGCTAGTTACGTTCTGCAGGTACCTTTTTAACCTTGGGACAGATGAGAGGTGACCTCAAAGTTCTGTGGACAAGAGGAGAACCTGAGAGGCCTTGCCCGCACGTACAACTCCAATCCTCTCACTCTCAATAGAAGAATCTAGATAAAGTTATTGTGTGATAGTTGGTTAGTATACTAGTTGGTAACTCAGATACTCTTTACATGTCAAAGCTGTAGGAGACCATAATACGATTAGAAAGTTGTTACTAAGATGATTTTTATAAATTAGTTGATATTAAAACGGACGTTTACAACATTTAACATGCATATGCCCAAGTTTAGCTCCATAAACATCATAGAAAGGCAATATCTCAGAAAGAATTGTTTCAACTTTCGCCACTTGACCCCTTTCCAGATTGTACACAAAATCATACTGTTTATCTTTTAACAGTGTCAACTATGTTTGAAGTCCGCATCATCACAAAGTTCATGTTCTGAAAGACCAAGAAATGGTCTGATGGAAAGTTGAGATCCCATTGCCATAATGAAAGATGGGAGAGATGAAAGATTAGGGCAGACGCAAAATCTATCATGCATTAACATATACCGAATCCCATCAGCACTGGCCTTAAGACAGTTTTCTAATTTAAATTGCCTATATAGACATCATGACTCCAAAGCAGTAAAATTGTAGAAAAAAAATAAAAATAAAAAAATAAAAAATGATGAAGCATTAAGCTACTGCAACCCATGACACAGCAGAAAACTTTCCGACGCAAGAAGACGGTCTCTAATGGAAAGCAATTCAGATGCAACGTCACTGACATCTATCTGGTCTCTTGGGACCTCAATAGCTTTACATTTTCTCTAGTATAGTCGGTATCTCCTTGAAGTAATCTTGAATCTGTTATCTCTGTAACACGTTCTGCTGGAGCGGTCTTCACAAAATTATGAAGATTCAAGCCGTCACTGAACATGTGATCAGTTGGTCTCTTCCCCGTAAACATTTCTAACAAGTAACAAGAGAATGCCAAAACTGTAGACATCTCCATATGTGGATACCTCATTTCCCATACCATACTCTACAGAGAATACTAGAACTTGTCACCACAATTGTACATTTGTAATTGTGTAGACAAAAGAAAGAGAAAGGAAACTGTGAATCATATTTAGGACAAGTAAATACCTGGAGCAGCATAACCAATTGATCCTCTGATCCCAACAGAACTTGATTGATTTGCAGAAGCAGTACTGTGGTTAGTTTTGGGAGAACATTGCTTGGCTTGAGATCACAGTGAACAATTGGTTGTTCACAACAATTTTGAAGATGGTCCAGTGCATGAGCCATATCAATGGCAATCTCGAGCCTTTGAACAAGACCTAAATTCTTTGGTGGGTCTCTTGCATCTTCTTTCCAGTTCTAAGTGAAAGTGGTATTTGGTTCTGAAATTGGTACGTTCCAAGTGAGGTATATGACACATCAATTTATAGGCATGACAAAGTGACTTCACTCTTCGCTTCTAATTAATTATAGTTGTTGGTTTTCCAAAGGGACATAGGAAAGTGCCATGATTATGTAGTTCATAACATTGGCATGGTGCAACTTTATTTTCCACAAAAGAACTGTACAAGGCCACGCTTTTTTTTTAAAAAAAAAAAAACCTTAACCCACCTCACCCTTACATATGTCGGTGAGAATTGAACCCATGACCTTTACAATGTTGGAATTATAACTTACCAACAGATCACAGCTCACCGACCTGTACAAGGCCACGCTTATTTCTTCCCTGAGTTTCATTTGTACAGGGCATGTGCAATTTCGTTTGTACAGGGCACGTTCATTACCAAAGAAAAAGAATACACTGTCACTGAATGTCGTTACCAGATCGAAAGTCTCAATTGCCTTTTGCAGAGTCACTCTTTCTAAATCTAAGCATGATCTATTACACTGGATTGATCGAGACACATTAATTTAGACAATAGTACTGAACGTTTTTAATTATTTCCCAGCAACTGTAGCAGGAACACAGAAATCACACACAGCACAAAATACATGCTCAATATCGATTTCATGCTCACTTGGTAAAAATATAAAATCAAAACACAACCGAATGGATGTCGGGATGTTGCAGTACAACTGATCAAGCTCATGACAGCTTCAGCTTGATTCATTGATCCGAATGGGATCATGTACGTGTTTCAATTTAGGATACAAAATTCCACAGTAAGTATTAGTACTCTTTTATTCATTTTCGTACATTAACATGCAAATTCCAAGAACCACTATGGTAGCAACAGGATTTCAGAGACAATTCAAAAACAAAACAGATCAGAATACAAGAACCATACAACAATTTATTAGACATCACAAGACATAATAATTTGAAAGGTTCTAGCTGAGAAGATTGCGCCTAATGGATTGCAATTCAGATGCAACATCACTGATATCCTTTCTGTTTGTGGGGGATTCAACAGAACATGCAATTCCTATACCAAGTATCAGAGTCAAGCACTCTTCAATTTTCTGTGCTCTCACACTTAATCGGCTGTGCTTGTGAGCTTCAGCGACATTGGTGGTGCCTTCTTGAAGAACTAGTGACTCTGAAATCTCTGAAACAAGTTCAGGGAGAGCTGTCTTCACATAATTATGAAGATTCAAACTGTCACTGAACATGTAATCAGTGGGTCGCTTCCCCGTAAACATTTCTAACAAGAGAATGCCAAAGCTGTAGACATCCCCGTATGTGGATACCTCACTTCCCATACCATACTCTACAATTTAAACAATATCATAAATATTTGTCACTACATATGCATAAATCAAATAGCTCTCAGTGTTTTTGAAATATGTTACAGTAAAACAGGGTGAGCAAAAAATTCTGAAGCATATGAGGAAAATTACCTGGTGCAGCATAACCAACCGATCCTCTAATTCCAATGGAGCTTGATTGATTTCCAGAAACACTAGTGGTTGGTTCTGAGAGAAACTTTGACAGCCCAAAGTCGGAAACATGTCCAGTCAGGTCACCATCCAGAAGAACATTACTTGGCTTGAGATCACAATGAACGATCGGTGTCTCACAATGGTTGTGAAGATAATCCAATGCACTAGCAACATCAATGGCAATGTTGAGCCTCTGATTAAGACTTAAAATTTTGGGTGCTTCTGTTACCTCTCCGGTTCCAATAGATGGATGCAACCACTCTTCCAAGCTCCCGTTGTCCATGAACTCGTAAACAAGAGCCTTGAAATCATTGCCACCAAAATCAATACTTGAACATGCAGTTAAGATCTTGACCAAATTTCGATGTCTAATATTTCTCAGTACCTCACATTCGGCCATGAAACTCTTAGCTGCTCCCCAGTGTAACATGTTAAGCACCTTCACAGCAACAACAACTCCATCTTCAGCAAGGATTCCTCTGTACACAGACCCAAAAGCACCCACACCGATCAAATTGGCTGAAGAAAAACCATCGGTAGCTCTGAGGAGTGTAGCATATGAAACTTGCAAAAAAGAGTTCCCCAAAGTGCTTAAATTAGTTTCTCTCCTTTTCTTACCAAGAAGAAAAAGAGCAACCAGTCCCAAAAGAGTGAACCCGGAGACTAAAGAGATCATAAGTTTCATTCTACGAGACAACCCTTCTCCTTTAGACTCATTAAGCTTGCACAGAGGAAGTCGAAGACTAGCCATACCTCCACAGAGTCTAGCATTTCCAGCAACTGAAGTCGCACTTGCATTCTTAAAAACACCGCCAGTTGGTACTGCTCCCCAAAACTGGTTGAAGGAGAGGTTCAGGTACTCCAACTTCAGATTCTCAAGAAATTGTGGAATTTCTCCTGACAAATTGTTGCGAGAAAGGTCTAATTCTCGAATCCCTCGCAATTCCTTCATAGATGAAGGAATGGGTCCCAAGAAGAAGTTGCCTGGCAAGTATAGTTCTTCTAAACTCTCGCAATTGCCGAGGCTAGTGGGAAGTTCTCCTGATAACAAATTGTCAGAAATGTCCAGTGCACCTAAATTCTTCAGTTTGCCAATCTCCATCGGAAGGGAACCAGTGAATTGGTTTCTGTCCAATGCCAAAGATGAGAGGCCAATAACTTGGGGCGGTATCGTGCCATTCAGATTGTTTCCAGAAAGAAACAATACGTTTAACCACTGGCATTTCCCTAAACTGGACGGGATGCTACCTTCTAGATTATTTTCTTGCAATTGGAGATTTGCTAACGATGTTAAATTTCCAAGAGAAGATGGAATGCTCCCCGATAATTCATTGTTGTCAAGAAGCAACCGCCCAAGCCCTGAAAGCTGCCCAATGTCTGCGGGGATGCTACCTGTGAAGGAGTTTTCTTCCATTTCGAGGTATTGCAGGTTGACAAGATTCCCTAATCCAGTTGGGATGCTTCCATGTAGTTGGTTTTCATTGACCACGAATCTTTGGAGATTGGTTGAGAGATTGGATATTGATTTGGGCAACGTCCCTCCAAAATTGTTCTGGCCGAAGTCCAATTCAATAAGCTGTGTGGCATTGATCAGTTCTGAGACAAAACTCAAGTCACCATCTTTACCGCTTCCAAGATCATTACTATGGACACTGAATATCATGAGGTTATGAAGATTTCGTAAATTTGGCACCTGTCCAGTGAGTTTGTTTAACAAACATTGAAACGATACAAGATTTGTTGCCTTGGATATTGAGGAAGGGATGGCCCCAGTAAATTGATTTTCGCCAACGGAAAACCATTCAAGGTTGGGAAAAGCATTGCTCAAGTTTGATGGAAGACTTCCTTGAATTTGGTTACCTCCTACGTCGAAAACAGCTATACCAGAGAGGTTGTAAATGCAGGAAGGGATGATACCAGATAACCTATTTAAGTCGAAATAGATACCTGTTAATCTTTTCAACTGGCATAGAGAACTAGGAATGCTTCCTTCTAAGTTATTACCAGCTACAGCAAATCCCTCAAGAGACGAGAGGTTCCCCAAAGAAGGAGGGATCTCTCCTGTTAAATTGTTGACTTGCAAAACAAAATATTGAAGCTTTGACAAGGAACTCAGCTCGGGAGGAATTTGACCCACTAGATTGTTTCTATCAAGACGGAGACTGATGAGTTTGAAGCAATTGGATATATTGGCAGGGATGGTGCCAGTAAATGAGTTATTGTGTAGACGCAATACCTGCAGTCTATGCAAATGCCCAATTTGAGGAGGGATTTGATGAGTGAAGCTATTGTTCTTGAGAGTCAGCACTCTTAAGAAGCTTAGATTTCCTATGTGTGGAGAGGATCCCACCAACGCTAGAGACCCCAGCTCCAGCTTCGTCACCCTTTGGCGATGTCGTCGACTGCAGGTGATGCCGTGCCACAGGCAAAAGTGAAGGGTTTCATTCCATGAGCTTGTGACCCGGTTCGGATCGTGTTGTATTTGAGCTTTCATTGCTAGCAATGCCAGCCTATCCGTCTCATTCCCTTTGAGTCTCGGATGGTTCAATTGCATGGAGCTACAACAGAAAATGGACATGGAATTTAAAACTAATGAGTATATCAAAACCAATTTCATAACCAAAACTCCCCCCATTTTTAGTTTCTTCTTTGGACTAAAGAGACTGAGGTAAATATGGATGGTGTTGGGTTGTGAAATAGGTAGTTTTGTGTTAGATTTGATAGGAAGATCAAGAAGTACTCGAAGGGATGGAGAACTACTGTTGATTGATTCATTGCATTCTTCCAGAACAAGACCGACTTGACTCACTTGCTTCCGACTAGAGACGACTCTCGTTTTTCAAAGGCAACTGTTGTTAGTGTGTACCATGGGGCGAGCGTCCGCTGACCACCCCGCTGGGTTTTAACAGTGGCGTGGCTTTCACGTTCTGTTGTGTTAGGAATGCCAAAGAAAACTTTGAGGTCAGTAAATTTATGTTTACTGCAATCACATGCGGTGCACATGTGTCATAACTGGATCACAAAGGATGATGACCGACCGAAATCCGCCGCACAGAGCAGCTTTGGGACAGTGAGAGTCTGAACGAGTTTGAATCTCATCAACCCAAACTTTTGCCTCCAGCAGTCCCCATCGCTTGCCTCCTCCTTATTTTGCGCACCATTATCACCCTCAATCTCGCCATGACCGACCGAAATCTGCCGCACGGAGCAGCCGTCCCCATCGCTTGCTCCGATATCTCACATCCACCATCTACCACCCCCGCCACCGCCTCCTCAGCAGCTCAATCAGGTATGTCCGTATGTGTATGTTTCTGCACTTCTGGGATATGATGTTGAAGATTTGAGTTTTGTGTGTAGAGATATATATTTTGTGATTTTGAGAAGCTAACTGTTCAGAGATATATAAATTTATTTTTGGTCTTGTTATTGTGTAGGTAGAATGAAAGGAGGGTTTAATGGATTGAAGGGTAAAAAATCTCCCTTAATACTATAGTGCTCATGTCAACAACTATTCTTATGTGGACATGGGAGAAAACCCCACTTCTTACTACCTTGGTTCCGGCCAAAACCGAAACCCGGTTGCAGGTGTCTTCAGGTTGGTATCCAGGTGTTTATTTCTTCCAATTTAGATGAAGTGTTGCATTATATGTTTGTTAAGAGTATGTGTTTGGATTGTGTATGATGCAGAACTGAGGGATGTTGTTGTAGATAGCTCTGTACCATTGGAACGAGAACTACATGTAGGCAAGGGCGTAACAACATTAGCAGAGGGATGCCTGGAAAGAAGAATTTCGTGCGGGGTTAGGATCTACACTAGATTCCGGACCATAAAAGCGATGAGATTAATAGTGATCAAGTGACAGACACTGTTGAGAATAATGGTAAGACAATGCATTTTTTCTTTTGCCTAGTTTATTGATGAAGAGTTTATATCAGCCCGTATTTTGATTAAAGTAGTGCTTTGGTAAGTATTGTTGTTGTGCTTTATCAAGCTGTTTGTCAGAGCAGCAAGAGAATGTTGCCAAATCAGGTGCTCTTGAATTTATCTTATCATGATGCTACTCTTCAGGTTGTGCAGCAATTGTAAATGTCTTAATATGCATGGTTTAGAAGTCCGGAGACTTTAGAAGTCCGACCTTATACTGTTATTATTATCTAAACTCTCCAGCCTTTTCTGTTTACTCTGTTTTGTGTTTATATATCCTCTGTTTCATATATAGATGTTTCATATATTGGTTTACCAGCAGACGAAACTCTTAAAAATTACCTTATGTAGTCATCTAAGAAAGAATAAAGGAGTGAGAAAAATGCAAAAAGTTAACTCTTTTGTTATACCTGCAACTTTTATGTTCTAAGGTCTCTAGTCTTCTCTGTTTTCCTCTATTTTGTTCAATCAATATATATATATAGGTTTTCTTCTATAATTGTATTTTCTAATTTGCATTACAGTAATCAAACTCCAAGACGAAGTTCAAAATCTATATGTTGTCTCGTATATCATAAATGTGGAGTTGTCTTCATTTCTAGGATATAGTATTAGGAAATGACAAGTAAATCAATTTGACGTCCTTTAATCCTTCTAGTTAACTGATGATTGATCCAAATAAAATCGATCGATTATTCATAATTTGATTAATTCTACAAGCAACAGTTTTGAAGGTAGACGCATGAAATTGTTTGATAGAAAGTTGTCTGCTATCAAAAACATGACTTAAGAGTTATGCATGGGGATTTGATAAAAATAAAACAGAGTTGGGATGATATGCACATTTCTTATGGCCCTTTCTGAATTTTAGCTTGAAAGTTTGCTTCTTTAGTATATCTGGCAAAGTTTTTGAGTTCTGGGCTTTCATATTTTCTGGCAAAGTTTGCTTCTTTATTTTCTGGATGCATTTTGTAATTTCAATCAGCATATTTTCCTTAAAAAAAATATAAAATAAAAATAAAAAAAATAAAAAAAAGAAAGAAAGAAAGAGACCACACTGTATAAAAGTAAACAATATATATCCGGGCAGCAGCTTAACCAAAACACTGTGTTTTTACTTGTTAATGTGTTGTAATAACTAATAAGCACTAAGCAGCACCAATGTTGATTCTGTTATAAGGTCCTTGCCTCCTTGGTCTTCTCGGCTTTCCTGTGTTTTGTTCATATATATTGATTTTCTCTATAATTGCATTTTCTAATTTGCATTGCAGTGACTACATGCCAAGGCAAGCTCATATAACATTTACAGATATACCGGCCGTGATAGAATGGAGAGCTAAGTAAAATATTATGTAGAACCATCTAGGAAAAGTTGAAGGAAAAAAGAATGCGGTAAACGTTGACTGGTTTTGGTAAATACTGCAACTTCTTCAACAAGAAAGTTCCAGTGAAGGGACTTGTACTAGTAGTGCATATTGATTTTCTTCTACAATTATAGTTACTAATCAATCCTATTAGTATGAAAGAATAGATGTTTAAATTTGTTTGATAAGAAGTTGCCGATCTGTTATCAGATTTAAGAGATATGCCTGGGGTTTGGATCAAAAAATGAAACAGAGTAAGGATGAAGTAGGAACTCTATGTGCCAATAAAAAGTCAACAACCCAATAATTCGGAAATGCACATTAGGGGATCAAAGCCTCAAAAGGCTCAAACACAAAGTTACACACTCAATACAAGATGAATTGGTAACAACAACACTTCAAACACGGTTGAAAAACAAAAGATATCAAAATACTAGAAGAATAGATCAGTGACAATTGAAGGTTCTAGCCAAGAAGGTTATCCCTAATTGAATGCAATTCAGATGCAACATCACTAATATCCTTTCTGTTTATGGGGGATTGAACAGAACATGCAATTCCTATACCAAGTATCAAAGTCAAGCACTCTTCAGTTTTCTGTGCTTTTACACTCCATTGGCTGTGCCTTTGAGCTTCAGCGACGTTGGTGGTGCCTTCTTGAAGAAGTAGTGATTCTGAAATCTGGGAAACACCTTGAGGGAGAGATGTTTTCACATAATTATGAAGATTCAAGCTGTCACTGAACATGTGATCAGTGGGTCTCTTCCCCGTAAACATTTCTAACAAAAGAATGCCAAAGCTGTAGACATCCCCGTATGTGGATACCTCACTTCCCATACCATACTCTACATTTCAAAAAATATCAAAAATATTTGTTACTACATTTGTGCATAAATCAAATAGCTCTCACTATTTTTTAACTATGCACGTTAGAGTAAAACAGGGGAAGTCTGAAGCATATGAGAAAATTTTACCTGGAGCAGCATAACCAACTGATCCTCTAATTCCAATGGAGCTTGATTGATTTCCAGAAACACTCGTGGTTGAATCTGTGAGAAACCTTGCTAGCCCAAAGTCAGAAACATGTCCAGTCAACTCTTTGTCCAAAAGAACGTTACTTGGCTTGAGATCACAATGAACTATTGGGGTTCCACAGTGGTTGTGAAGATAATCCAATGCAGAAGCAACATCAATGGCAATGTCAAGCCTCTGAACAAGACTTAAACTTTTGGGTGCTTCTGTTAGCTCTTCATTTCCAGTGGATGGATGCAACCAATCATCTAAGCTCCCATTGTCCATGAATTCATAAACAAGAGCCTTAAAGTCATTGCCACTGAAATCAATGCTCGAGCATGCAGTTAGAATCTTGACCAGATTTCGATGCATGATGTTTCTCAAGGCCTCACATTCAGAGATGAAACTCTTAGAAGCTCCCCGATGCAACATGTTGAACACCTTCACAGCAACAATAACACCATCTTCAAGAATTCCTTTGTACACATATCCAAAAGCACCCACACCAATCAAATTAGCTGAAGAGAACCCGTCAGTAGCTTTAAGAAGAGTAGCATATGAAACTTGCAAAATAGAGTTCCCAAAAGTGTTTAATTCTGTTTCTTCCCTTTTCTTACAAAGAAAAACGAATAGAGCGAGCACCACAGCCAGTCCCAACACAATGAACCCGAAAACTAGAGAGATCACTACTTTCATTCTACGAGACAATCCTTCTCCTTTAGACTCATTAGACTTGCACACAGGAAGTTGAAGATTAGCAATACCGCCACAGAGTCTTGTGTTTCCTGCAACTGAAATAGCACTTGCATTCTTAAAAATACCCTCAGTTGGTACTGCTCCCCAAAATTGATTGAAGGATAGGTTCAGATTCTCCAAGTTTCCAAAGCGCTCGAAAAACTGTGGAATATCTCCTGACAAATTGTTTTGAGAAAGGTCTAAATATCGAATCCCTCTCAAGTCCTTCATAGATGAAGGAATGGCCCCCAAGAAGAAGTTGCCCTGCAAGATCAGGATTTCTAAGCTCTGGCAACTGCCGAGGCTACTGGGAAGTTCTCCTGATAACAAGTTGTTAGAAACGTCCAGTCTACCTAGATTCTTCAAATTTCCAATTTCCATGGGAAGTGAACCAGTCAATTGGTTTCTATCCAATCCCAAAATTGTTGATAAAGATGAGAGGCCAATAACTTGGGGCGGTATCGTGCCATTCAGATTGTTTCCAGAAAGAACCAATTCGATTAACCAGTGGCATTTCCCTAGGCTGGAAGGGATGCTACCCTCTAGAATATTTTCCTGCAATTGGAGAACTGTTAACAATGTTAAATTTCCAAGAGAAGATGGAATGCTCCCTGATAATTGGTTGTTGTTAAGAAACAACCGCCCAAGCCCTGAAAGCTGCCCAATGTTTGTGGGGATGCTACCTGTGAAGGAGTTTTCTTCCATACCGAGTGCTTGCAGGTTGACAAGATTCCCTAATCCAGTTGGGATGCTTCCATGTAGGTGGTTTTCTCCAATTGCAAGGCCTTGGAGATTGATTGAGAGATTGGATATTGATGTGGGCAACGTGCCTCCAAAATTGTTGAAGCTGAACCCCAACCGAGTTAGTCGTGTGGCATTGATCAATTCTGAAACAAAACTCAAGTCACCATCTTTACTGCTTCCAAGATTATTACCAATGACAACGAACCACATAAGGTTATGAAGATTTCGTAAATTTGGCACCTGTCCAGAGAGTTTGTTTGACGAACATTGAAACACCACAAGATTTGTTGCCTTGGATATTGAGGAAGGAATGGCCCCAGTAAATTGATTGTCGGCAACGGAAAACATTTGAAGGTTGGGAAAAGCATTGCTCAAGTTTGATGGAAGACTTCCTTGAATTTGGTTTCCTCCTACAGCGAAAGTAACTATGCCAGAGAGGTTGTAAATGCAGGAAGGGATGATACCAGATAACCTATTTGATCCGAAATAGATACCTGTTAATCTTTTCAACTGGCATAGAGAACTAGGAATGTTTCCTTCTAAGTTATTAGCATTAAGAGCAAATATCTCAAGAGACGAAAGGTTCCCCAAAGAAGGAGGGATCTCTCCTGTTAAATTGTTGAATTCCAAAACAAAAGTCTGAAGCTTTGACAAGGAACTGAGGTGGGGAGGAATTTGACCCACTAGATTGTTTCTATCAAGACGGAGAGTGATGAGTTTGAAGCAATTGGATATATTGGCAGGGATGGTGCCAGTAAATGAGTTATTGTGTAGAAGCAATACCTGCAGTCTATGCAAATGCCCAATTTGAGGAGGGATTTGATGAGTGAAGCTATTGTTCAGGAGATGTAGCACTCTTAAGAAGCTTAGATTTCCTATGTGTGGAGATATGGATCCCCCCAAAGCTTGAGAGCCCAGCTCCAGCTTCGTCACCCTTTGGTGATGTCGTCGACTGCAGGTGACGCCGTGCCACAGGCAAAAGTGAAGGGTTTCATTCCATGAGCTTGTGACCCGGTTCGGATCGTGTTGTATTTGAGCTTTCATTGCTAGCAATGCCAGCCTATCCGTCTCATTCCCTTGGAGTCTCGGATGGTTCAATTGCATGGAGCTACAACAGAAAATGGACATAGAATTTAAAACTAATGAGCATATCAAAACCAATTTCATAACCAAAACTCCCCCCATTTTTTATTTCTTTTTTGGGCTAAAGAGACTGAGATAAATATGGGTGGTGTTGGGTTGTGAAATAGGTAGTTTTATGTTGAGCATGACAATCTAATTTATAGGATAGGAAGATTTAGAATATGTGATCAACAAGTTCATTACGATCATAAAAATCAATATATAGAATATATGATCCAGATGAGCACACTTTGGTTGACTTAATATATGATCCAGATGAGCACATACACTTTCTGTCTTGTTAGTGTGTACTGTGTGTGTGTTTACAATAGTTTGTTGAACGTATAGGAACAGCTACTCCAGTACTGTCATATTAAGTGCAGGGTTCAACTAGAGACGACTCTTGTTTTCCAAGGACCACTTTTGTTAGTGTGTACAGTTGAGTGTGTGGTTACAATAGTTTGTTGAACATAAAGGAACTTGAAACTTATAAATATCAGCTACTCCAGTACTGTCATATTAACTGCAGGGTCCAATTGCAGCGGCTATCTACCACAAAGGGCTATTATGTCTTTCTAGTCCAGTAGTTTCGTTTGGCATGAAACTGATACAATGTCAACTATCATAGACTTGAAGCAGGGAACTATTGAAGTAGTTTGTGAACTAGTTCAAACATATTGACAAGGCATTTCCCAATTATAAGGGAATACTCACTGGCCCTCAATTCGGTTTTGTGCAATGTAAAGGGTGACAAAGGATAAGACGGAGAGATGGAGAATGCCACAGAACAAAGTAAAGCCTGATGGTTGATCTTTTCAACCATGTTTCACATACGAAAGTGGATGGAGTCGTTCCTGGAGCTCTAAGCAATCATGCACAGTTTGGCCTATGCGTTTCATTTCAGCATAATATAGAACCCAAACAGTGAAAATGACAGAAAATAGAGAGATGGTCTGTGATATGAAAGTGGAAGTGGTATGCTTGATTAAAATTAGCTCAGGCATTACAAACTTATAATAAAGGTCACAAGCTGCAATTGTTAGAGCCAAAATTGCAAAGATAAATGAGATATATTCATTATTTATTGAAAGGCAACTAGTAATAAATGTGATCCCATACAAGCTTGTGATTACCGAGCAAAATTCAGCTCAAGACAACAAAATTATTGTAATAATTTATTTGTTCCACTAGAAGTACAAGTACAAAAGTTACCCCCGAAAACTGTGTCCTAGTTACTCCAACAAAAGAAAAAACTAAAGAACTGAATTCTTGAGAACGAGAACAGAAAAAAAAAAAATTCACATTTGGATCCAAGTAAATGATAGTAACTCTTAGAAGCCTGTTAGCATTTGGTCAAAATTGTTCCAGCCATTGGCGGACAGAGGGATAATCATGTTGTAAGAATCATTTCCACTCTGGATTTGCTCCTGTACACAACATGGGGAACAAATGAGTAATGCATAATGTGATATGGAATGAGTAACAGCTTCAGAGCTTATTGTTTGCAGGTCCTTATTTTTCAATGAACTTAAGAGCAGATACAACTAGATACACACTCTGGAATAGTATTTGTGGAAGAAATCTTGTTTGGGTGAACAAATTACTCAAGGCCAAAATCCAAATCCTTCTTCCAAGGGCTAAAAACACAATACCAATATAAAGTTCATCTTCACTTGGACAAAATATCAAAATCATCCTCACTTCGTAGAATACAAAATGACACAAACACAACTGCAGAGGATGGACAGTTGGTACAATACAAAAGTGATTATCATGTATGTATAATATGGACAGTTGGTAAACGTAGAGAATAGTCTGGAAAATCACTTGCAGGCAATAGGAACGTTCACCACGCTTCCAAAGTTTTCATCTACAACAACCTAAACATCAAAACATTTCTTATTTATTTAGGCTAGGTAAGCATCAGGGATTGATCGCCAACACTGACCCTCCGGCCTTCTTCTCAAGGAAGAGAGTGTATCATTATGTCTGAAGATTGAAACATATAAGACTCGAGCACACACATAGACACATATATATAAACAAATAAACAATGCATTTGCAGCTCATAATAGTGAGAGAAAAGAAAGAAACTTCGAATGGCCGCCGGAAAACACAGTAAATGGCCGAAAAGCTCACAAAGTTCGAATCCTTAATTCTCTCCCCCAAGATGACGAATGGACAAGAAAATATTACAGGCTTCTTCACCTCGCCAAGACGAAGCTACCCCCACCAGTCTCGCTTGCAGCCGTGGCCGGAGTAGGAAAATCTGCCGGAGAACCCGAGAGTCTTTCGAGCTCCGTCCTGCCTTCGTGGCTGCTATTTCGGAGAAGGGAGGACAGGGATCTACTTCGCACCGCCGAGAGGAAGCTAACGGCGCTAGTTGGACGTCGGGTGATGGCCAGAAAGTGAAGAAATTGTCGGATCGCCCGTCGCTCCAAAACGGGTCGCAGAGAGGTCGGTTTGGGCTGTGATCTGAGGCTTCTTGAGCTGATCCAACTTATATATACTCAAATCTGTCGGTCCAAATCAAACGATGATTAAAATGAACGGTCCAGTTGTAGCCGCCTCTAATATCTATTTTTAATTAAATTTCTGGATAATACAAATTTCCAAAAATCATTAAAAATAGTTCGGATGTCCGAAAATTCCTACCAACTCATAACGACTTCTAGTTTAATCCTACGAGCTCGAAAGATAAAATTTGAAAAACTAAAAATTTAAATAATTTTTGAAAGCTATAAAGGGTTTTAAAAATAATAGAAATTCAAATAAAAATAACTCGACAATTCAAATAAAAATATAAAAGGTTTTATATTTTTCTTTTCAAAAATATAAAACCGAAATTTCGAGATCTCACAATCCAACATCCTTAAAAGAATTTCGAGTACTTGGTAGTAAAATTCTTCAATATCTGTCTCACAATGTTGCTTCAGTGTTATTTCTCAAGTCATAAATCTTACAGTGGAAAGCAGTACTCACAATTTTTATTCATTAATCAACGAGCATTCAACTTTAGAACATCTAGGGGATCCGACAATCAGTTTGGCCCTAATCTGAATTAAGTTTCGCACCTATATAAACACAGAGAGCGAATTCCATTTATACTCTTTTCACATTACTTTCTGTATAAAGAATCACAATTACTTCCTTTACCTAGTTGATGTCACTTCGACTATTTACCACTTCCTACTCGATACATTCTAACTTCACCACAAATAACCATATGCCAAAGTACTAGTCTGATAGCATCCAAATCAATTCCAATATCCAATATCCATTCTTCCAATATCAATTCCTTGAACCATATATAAGAACCTTACTTATTATAACAAATAAATGTCAACAAGGAAATATCCTTCAGTATTCTAGATTCTGATTTCACATTTGTCAATCTCCGTCAAATTCTACCTTCTAAGTCTGTTCTCAATCGGCTGTGTTAAAAGGTTTGAATGCTAGGAAAGGTTTTTCCATGTCATTATTTTTCAATTTGGTTTTGTACAATGTCGGAGTCAAATGAGGAAATTCTTGATTTTTTTTTAGTTGACCTAGGTAACTAGGAGCAAGTTATTGCTATCTAAAAGAAATTTCAAGGGTTAATGCTCATACACCCCAATTCCATCCAAATACTTCCCATACACCCCACCAACTTATTTTTATTCCCATTCACACAAAACTTTCCACTTTTATCTCTCCACTTTTCTAAACCACTCCATATTCATCCCACTAATACCCCCTCTCTTTTCTCTCTTAATTATTATTTACTTTTTGATAAAGCGTGGTGGGCCCATATCTTGAAATTATCTGTTTAAATTACAATTACAGCTAAGCTTCATCCTCTAAACTCGAAGGTAAACGGTTAAACTTTATTATCCATAGATTGCGCATTTAGATATTATTGTATCCAGACTAGATTTAGTCGCAAACTGTAGAAAATTTGAAAAAGAATTAGAAGAAGAACGAGAAAAGCTGAGAAGAGCAAAAGGATTTAGAGATAGACTTAGTCGAGTCACTCCAAATTACTGGGATCGAATATTCCTAGTACAAAAAAGAATCTACAAGATTGAGAAAAATATAGAAGAGCTAAAGTTCATGGTCAACGAGGAACAAAAATCTCTTGATTATTTGAGCATTGGTTAGATCCGCAAATCACTGGTATCAGAGCTTGAAGAAAGAAGCTCAAGGGGAACCCCCCCTAAAAATGGGTACAATGTCTGAATTGATATTAGAGAAATTAAATTCTCTATTAAAAGTTTCTGATGAGAAATATCAGAATCTACAAAATGAATTGGCTAGATGCCAAGATCATCTAGAAAAAATACCTGACATAATCTACCAGTTAGAAAAACTGGAAAACAAACTAGATTATCTCAAAGAACTTCCAAAAACGGAAGAAGAAAAGCTAACAACTGTTAGTAGAAAAATAGACTAATTTCAGTTTACCCCCCTGAAGTTTGGGGTCGACATCATGTTAGTCCCTGCAGTTTCAATTTAATCAGTAACACCCTCATACTTTTCAATTTCATCAACCGTGTCCAATGTCTCATTCTCCGTCCAATTTGGACGTTAACTCTAATACTTTAGAGGCTAAAATAGTCAATTCATAAAAAAAAAAAATTTAAAAAGAAGAAGAAGAAGAAAGAAAACACAAAACCTCCCCCTCCGTTCCTCTCTCTCTCTCTCTCTCTCTCTCAGCTCTTCTTCTTCATCTTCTTCTTTTTCTGATCTTCTTCTTCTTCTCATAGCAGTAACATAGAAACCAAAGACCCATCTCTGATTTCTTCTCAATTTTCACATTCCTCACCCCAAAATCAAATCTTTGGAATCACCCATTTCACAATGTCTATCGGAATCGTGACCCGGTTCAAGGAAGCCGGCCAATCGACCATGGCGGCACACCAGCTGTGGTCCAAATTCACCTACCCGACCGCCCTCAGCCTCCCTTCAAGCCTCTTCGATGCCTCGACCCAAGTCTTCCAGAACTTGACCCGGTTCTTTTTCTTCTTCTTATTCAGATAATCACATGCCTTGCCGAGGCCGGCGGGAACCTTGCCGGCGTTGTTGCGGAGGTCGGTGGAGAAGGAGGCGGTGATGATTGGGTCGTGGACGGAGGAGAAGGATCGGGGGATGGAGGGATTGGGCTCGGAAGGGGAGAGGCAGGAGAGAGTGGGCTGGAGGATGAAGAAGGTGGAGCCGATGAGAATGCCGACGAGGATAAAGAGGAGGCTCGATTGCTTGTGTAGTTGTTTCATGCTTTTGCACTCTGTCTCGTCTTCTTGTTCGTCGCAGAGATGGAGATGGATTAGGGTTGGTGGTGGATGATGGTGACGGAGTGTAGGGGTGGAATTTAATGTGTTGATTTAGGCATGTGGTTATTTGAAGCTATAGAAGAGGAAGGAGGAGGAGGAGGAGGAGGAGGAGGGGGGGGGGGGGGGGGGAGAAAGAGAGGGATCAAATTTGTCAGCCTTGAGGAGTGAACAAGGGGTCGACGAAGACGACGTATTTTTCCGGGAGGAGATTGGACGATCGGGGGTGGCTGCGGTGGGTTCAGATCATGGTTATGGAGGTGGTGATGGTGCTGGAAGAGGTCTTCCTGTGTTTTCAGGGGATTCATTAGATGTGTGATGATGTGTGATTTCTCTTTTGTCTTCTCTGGTTCAAATTCGGAAGATAGAGCCATGCTTTTTTTGGTTTAATAGAACTGAAAACACGAATGGAGGAATACTGAAGGATGAGGAAGAGGAGTTGGGCTGCGAAGAGAATGATGGTGATGGTGGAGCAGAGGCCAAGAGGCCAAACGACGTCGGATTAGCCCCTAAAGTGGGTTTTTTTTGTTCTGATATTTTTTTTGTCTTGAAATGACCACTTTAGCCCTTATAGTGGGCCCCCAACGTCAGATATAACGTCCAATTTAGACGGAACTCAAGTAATCGGACACGGTTGATGAAATTGAAAAGTATGAGGGTGTTACTGATTAAATTGAAACTGCAGGGACTAACATGATGTCGACCCCAAACTTCAGGGGGGTAAACTGAAATTAGTCCTAGAAAAATCATAGAACAGCAAAAAACGCTGGATTCTATGAAAAATATACTGAAGGACAAGAAAGTGTCTATAGTAAAAACAAAAAAAACTAATGGATTCAAACCATTAGAAAGACCAGATAAGAATCCTGTTCCAAACATGATTTTTCTGGAGCCATCTACTAGTATTCGGTATGAAAATCCTAAAGAAGATACTAGAGATGTCAAGATGATGAGCATCTTCGGAAAAAAGAAAGGAGTACAACTCCTAAATGCTGAAGAATACGAATTCAACGAAATTGAACAAGAGGTAAAAAACTCCTCAATTCCAAAGTTAGATTTTAAACAAATCTACAAAAGGGGAACATTTGACTTGATGGATAGCCATCATTTCAAATTACTGGAATTTACAACCCCTTCCACAACAGGAGAAACCGATCTTCTACTGATCACTCCTGAAGAAGTTGCCCGAGCAAGATAAAAAAACTATCAATTTATGCACATTGGAGCAGTCCAAGTAGGCATAAAATTGCTCGCTCGAGAAGGCATAAACTGTTCAGTTCTATGCGTCTTACAAGACAATAGACTGACAGATTTTCAAGCTAGTCTTTTGGGAACACTTGAAGCATCTTTGTGCAACCAAGTGGCTTATTTCAACTGCTTCCCAAACTTCTCAACCAGCTTGAAAGGTGCAGCGCATTGTCTCAGACTGAGAGTCAAGACAGATGGCATATCTATGAAAAATGATATGCAAGAACTGGCTATAGTATACAGAATATACTATAAACTGATGAGCACCACAGTAGAACCAAAGACAAGGATAACAAATAGCCAGAAGAACCATTCTCAACAGATTCACAAGGTTACTTGGAATGAAGTAACTTTTCCTATAGAAGGGAAACTGTCGGGTCCGAAGCAGCCCCCTGAAAGTGCTAAAGCAAAAGTTTATGAAAGCAGAAAGACTGGAGAAATCAGTCTCAATTTTGAAAATCACAGAAAAAGTGATTGTTGTCCTGAAAATACCAGGATAAACAAAAATCTTCTCAGAAGAAGTTACAGTACTAGAGAAGCTAGTACGAGTGGCACAAAATTCACTGTTGAAGAACCAACAGAGCCAATCACTGAAGAAGATTTAGAAGCTGATCTAAACAGACCAGTAAATATGCTTAGAGCAGAAAAGCTCTATGAACTCTATGATGAAGCAGAAACCTGCGAAAATCCTGAATGATTAGAAAAACTAATCGAAGAAATGAAAAATTTCCAGCCAGGAAAGGTTAGAAAAACCCTTCCCTTCCAGGATATAGAAATGGAAGAAGGAGATAGCTCCAATTCCAAAACAGTCATCATTAGAGAAAAGGGAAAAATAAAACTCCCTATTCAGAAGGCCCCTATGGGCAGAAATGGAGAAAGAAGTTCCCAAAGATTTGTCCCATAAGACAACATACCCAGAGTACCAATTTCTTCTTATGGTATCTGGCTAAATCTAGACAAAGCTCTAGACAAGAGAAAAACTCTTGACCAATGGGTAGACAGCCTGATGATGGCATCCGCTCTAACCCTTGGAAAATTTGAAGCACCAGATTTACAGGTGTACTATGAAACTACTCTCACTGGAGTAGCAAAGAATATTATCTCTCTTTCAAAGAGACCGCCAGAGGAAAAGACTGGCTTGAAGAAATAAAAAATTCAAAATCTCCGTATGATTTTGCAGTACCCCTGTATGATCAGTTCTGTGGAGATCTTTCAAATTTGAGTGAAAAAGCCAAAGAAATGGCAAAATCAAATATCTATGCTCTCAAAATCTGTGACAAGAGATATTTTGAAGAATACTTGAATGAATTTCAAGAATATTGATACCGGAATATAGCAACTGGAAGTAACTTACTGCTGTAAGATAGGACAGCTGATAGGTTGAGCTCGCCACTCCAAGGAATCCACCAAGAAGATAAGAGCAAAACTCGCCACTCTAGGAATCCACCTGAGAGATAAGAGTTTAAATAACAATTGGGAAGAATTTCTTCTCCAAGTTGAATTCTTATTTCTGATAAAAGTCAAGTCTGTTTA
This sequence comes from Rosa rugosa, assembly GCF_958449725.1. Taxonomy (NCBI): domain Eukaryota; kingdom Viridiplantae; phylum Streptophyta; class Magnoliopsida; order Rosales; family Rosaceae; genus Rosa; species Rosa rugosa. The sequence continues at coordinate 36,759,806 of NC_084825.1, forward strand.
CAATTGAAAGCAGATCCCCCTTTTGTAGGGTAAGGCTAGGAAAACAGAAAGACTACTTATTCAAACTTGAAAATAAAGATAGCTATTTTTAGCCTTGACTGCAGCTTCACCAATGTTTCTTAATTCCAAGGTCTGGGAACTCCATATCTGAATTGAATGTTCCTTGGAACTCAGTTCTTTCAATCAATGCTGCTACTCCTTTGTTATGTCCAGATTCAAAGTCTTCCTCGTTATCATTAAACTTCCGCTTCGCATGAACTCGTCACTGAGTTCTCTTCACAGTCATTCCCATAGTATGGAGAAAGATCCGCAACATTGAAAGTTGCTTGGACACCATAGTTCCCAGGGAGTTCAATCTTGTAAGCATTGTTGTTAATGCGTTGGAGTACCTTAAAAGGACCATCTGCTCTAGGCTTCAGCTTGCCATGCCTTCCTCTAGGGAACCTTTTTTTGCGAAGATGAATCCACACCAGATCCCTTTCTTTGAAAACAGCTGGCTTTCGGTGTTTGTTGGTTTGAGCTTGATATTTAGCATTTTTCTGGAGTATATTCTTTCGCACTTGCTCATGTAACTGCTTGATGTTCTTGGCTTGCTCTGTCGCATCACTGCTGAACTGAACTGTTGTTGGGAGAGGAGCTAAGTCCAAAGGACTCATTGGATTTCTTCCATAGACAACAAAAAATGGACTGGTACCAGTTGTTTGACTGGGAGACCGGTTGTAAGCAAATTCAGCTTGTGCCAAGATCAAGTCCCACTGACGTAGATTCTTTCCAACCAAACTTCGCAACAAGTTACCTAGGCTGCGGTTGACAACTTCAGTTTGCCCATCAGTTTGAGGGTGATGAGAAGAACTGAACTGTAGCTTGGTTCCCATCTTCCTCCATAAAGTGCGCCAAAAATGCCCAACAAATTTTGAATCTCGATCAGAAGTGATTGTTTTTGGAATGCCATGAAGTTTGACAACTTCTCTGAAGTATAAATCAGCAACGTTAGAAGCATCATTGGTTTTATTACATAGTATGAAATGGGTCATTTTTGAAAATCTATCAACCACCACCATGACTGAATCCTTGTTCCTCTGAGTCCGGGGCAAACCCGTCACAAAATCAAGGCTAACATCTTCCCAAGGCGCTGTGGGAACTGGCAGAGGAGTGTACAACCCTGTATCCTGACCTTGGGTTTTGGCCATATGACAAGTTCTGCATCTTTTAATATGCCGAGCAACATCCCGCTCCAATCGAGGCCAATAAAAATGCTCCTTGACTAGTGAAAGAGTCTTATCTCTACCAAAGTGCCCAGCTAACCCTCCAGCATGTGTTTCAGCAATTATGTTTTCTCGCAAGGACCCTTCAGGAATGCAGAGTCTATTTCCTTGGAAAAGATAGCCTTCTTGTAACAAATAAGAGCCAATAGGACCCTTAGAACAATTAGTCCAGATTTGCTTAAAGAATGGATCTTCTGAGTATTGCTCCTTAAGAATTTCAAACCCTGAAACTTTAACTTGCATTGTATTTAAAAAGGAATGTCTCCTGCTCAATGCATCTGCTACTTGATTCAACCTCCCAGACTTATGCTTGATATGAAAAGTATAGGCTTGCAAAAATTCCACCCATTTAGCATGTCTGTTATTCAACTTATGTTGTCCATTAATGAACCTCAAAGCCTCATGATCAGAAAAAAGAATGAACTCCTTGCAAATAAGATAATGCCTCCAATGATTTAAAGCTCTAATAATGGCATAGAATTCTTTATCATAAGTAGAGTACCTGGTGCGATAATGATTCAACTTCTCACTGAAAAAGGCAACAGGTTTACCTTCTTGGCTGAGGACAGCGCCAATCCCCACATTTGAAGCATCACAATCCACTTCAAAAACTTTGCTGAAATCAGGAAGCACTAAGATTGGGGCTTCTGTAATTTTTTTCTTTATTAGCTCAAAACTCTGCTGCGCTTTCGTGTTCCACTGAAATTTTCCCCCTTTCAAACACTCTGTTATTGGAGCTATAATGGTGCTGAACCCCTTTACGAATCGTCGATAAAAAGAAGCCAAGCCATGGAAGCTTCTGATGTCATGAAGTGTAGCAGGAATAGGCCAATTGACAATTGCTTCGACCTTGGTTGGATCCATTGTGATTCCATTGCACGAGATAACATATCCCAAAAAGATTAATTGGGAGGTCAGAAACTCACACTTCTTTAGGTTCACAAATAGCTTTTGCTCCCGCAACATCTGCAACACTTGTTGTAGGTGTCTAAGATGAGAACTTTGGTCCTTGTTGTAAATGAGAATGTCGTCAAAGTAGACAACCACAAATTGACCAATAAAAGACTTAAAAATGTGATTCATAAGCCTCATGAACGTGCTAGGGGCATTAGACAATCCAAAAGGCATTACCATCCATTCATACAAACCATCTCGAGTCTTGAAAGCAGTCTTCCACTCATCTCCTGGTCTCATGCGAATTTGATGATAACCACTTCGCAAATCAATTTTGGAAAAGACTGTAGCTCCATGAAGCTGGTCTAGCAAGTCATCAAGCCGAGGAATAGGGAATCGGTACTTGATGGTGATTTTATTCACTGCTCTACTGTCCACACACATCCGCCATGATCCGTCTTTCTTAGGCACAAGCAAAGCTGGTACAGCACACGGACTCATGTTTTCCCTTATTAATCCTTTAGACATCAACTCATCTACTTGTCTTTGTAATTCCTCAAATTCCTTGGGATTCATTCTGTACGCTGCCTTATTAGGAATAACAGCTCCAGGAACAAAATCGATATGATGTTGGATACCTCTCATTGGGGGAAGCCCAGCAGGAATTTCTTCAGTGACAACATCACTAAATTCATCAAACATCCCTTGCAACTCTGGTGAAGCTTTTGGGTGCTCCCGGGGTGCTTCCAAAATCACAAGCATAAAAACTGCACTTTGTTCTTGTAGCTCTTCAAGAAATTCTGATCTTGAAAGCAGGTTGTTGTTTCTGTTTCTTCTATTCGCAAAATCAACTTCAGATTTCTTAGCAGGCTCTTGTCTTTTTGCAGCCTCAATTTCCTTCACAGGGCCAAGAATAATCTGTGCTCCATCCTTCTCAAAACTATAGGTGTTTTTGTACCCATCATGAACAACCTTTCTGTCATATTGCCATGGTCTTCCCAGCAATAAATGACACGCATCCATGGGAACGACATCACACCAAACTTTATCTTTATAAATTGGACCAATTGAAAACTGAACTAAACACTTTTTGTCAACCTTTACCTCATTTCCTTTTCGTAACCAGGATAGCTTGTAAGGCCGAGGGTGTTTCTCAGTGTTGAGATTTAATTTTTCCACCATGGTAGTAGCAACCACATTTTCGCAGCTCCCTCCGTCAATGATAACTTCACAAACTTTACCATGAGCAGTGCACCTTGTATGAAAAAGATTGTTTCGCTGTGACTGATCTTCCTTTACAAGAGAAGTGTTTAGGCTGCGACGAACCACCAAACTTGTCCCTTGATCTCCATATGTGACTTCTTCATCAAAGATAGGTTCGTTGTCCCCTGCAAATCCTTCTTCCTCAGAGTCCTCCTCAACTTCTTCCACAAGAGATACAATTCTGCGATTAGGACACTCTGAGGCAATATGTCCCAATCCTTGACATTTGAAACATCGACGCGAGCTAGCACTCGAAGTATTGGCCTGCTGCTTATGACCAGATCCGTGTTCACCCTTAGATGAGGTCTTAGATAAAGGTTTGGCAGTTGGTGAAACCTTGGAATAAGAATCATTTCCTTTACTAGTTGAGGCATCACGACCTGAGTACCGAAAGCTACCCCCACGAGTTCCTTTTTGCTGTTTTTCCACTTTGAGGGCCAACTTACAGACATCATTGAAGGTCCAATACTGCTACAACTGAACCACATTACCAATCTCAGGTCTCAAACCCGCAAGATACCGAGCTATAGTCTGTTCTTCTGGCTCCACTAGATCGCATTTAATCATGAGATCCTCATATTCTCCAGTAAAATCTTCTACCGACATCTCCTTTTGTTTAAAATTGTGCAACTTGAGGAAGTTATCTTGTCGATAGTCTTCTGGTAAATACTTTCTTTTCAGTTCTCTTTTCATCTTCTCCCAAGTCACTATCTTGCCTCTTCCTTCTCGAGCTCTCTGACTCTTAAGTTTTTCCCACCAAGAGGAGGCACGTTTCCTTAACTTCACAACAACAATTTTCACCTTTTGATGCTCTGCAACTTCCTTCAAATCAAATACTCTCTCCACAGTATGAAGCCAATCAATGAACTCATCAGGTTGTGAACGACCCTCGAACTCCGGAACGTCAACCCTGATATCAAAATCTCGTTGGTGATGACGATGTCTTCTAGGATGAGGAGGAGGAGATTCCTCTTCACTGGAGTTTCGACTTGAAGCTCGGTGGAAAGGATTTTCATCATCACCATCTTCGCTGGAAACTTCATCTTCTGTATCATGAAGATTACGTCGATCCAAACGTTCTTGAAGTTCCTGCACTTGACTCTTTAATTCTTCTATCTCAAGGTCTCGATCACGAAACTCATCATTTTGCAATCGGCGACCACCACGACCATGTCCACCACGACGCCCAGCCATCTGCTCTGATACCAGAACTGATACCGGAATATAGCAGCTGGAAGTAACTTACTGCTGCAAGATAGGATAGCTGATAGGTTGAGCTCGCCACTCCAAGGAATCCACCAAGAAGATAAGAGCAAAACTCGCCACTCTAGGAATCCACCTGAGAGATAAGAGTTTAAATAACAATTGGGAAGAATTTCTTCTCCAAGTTGAATTCTTATTTCTGATAAAAGTCAAGTCTGTTTACAATTGAAAGCAGATCCCCCTTTTGTAGGGTAAGGCTAGGAAAACAGAAAGACTACTTATTCAAACTTGAAAATAAAGATAGCTATTTTTAGCCTTGACTGCAGCTTCACCAATGTTTCTTAATTCCAAGGTCTGAGAACTCCATATCTGAATTGAATGTTCCTTGGAACTCAGTTCTTTCAATCAATGCTGCTACTCCTTTGTTATGTCCAGATTCAAAGTCTTCCTCGTTATCAAATATTACTGTACAATTGGTGAACTAGAGAATACTGATCTAGTAAACTTGTTGCACAGAAAACTCCCTGAACCATGGAGAACAGCTGTGAGAGAAAGCATAGCTGAAAAACCAATTGAAAGATTCTCAGTTGGAGGGATTGCCGACAGAATCCGGCAATTGCTAAAAGAACAATGCAAAGCCAATCTTAGAGCAAAGATGGCTAAGAAACAACTCAAAGGAATTGAAAACTTCTGTTATGGAATATTGGATATGCCAACCAACTGGGGATGTCAAGACTCCAAGTTCCACAGAAAAAGAAAAGAAAAATATTACTCGAAAAAATTCAGAACGAGTAATAAGAAAAAAGATTGGAAATTCAAGAAGAGTTCCAATTTCAAGAAACAGCAGGATGAAGATCCTAAAAAGAAATTCTTCAAGAAAAAGAAGAATTATCAAAAGAACCATCAGAATGCACAACAAGGCAAGAAAGCCTGCAGATGTAAGTTATGTAAAGCTGAAGGGCACTATGCCAATGAATGCCCGGAAAAGGGTAAAAGATCTACTAAAGCTCTATTTGAAGAATACGAGTCTATAGTAGAAACAGCTAATATGAAAGGCTACGAAATAGCCTATTCTGATGATGAAGAAGATGACGACAGGTCAATTTACTCTGCCTGGTCTGAAGAAGAAGAATCATCTGATTCTGAAATAGATTCTGAAGTTGAATACTTCGAATCCAGACAGATGAATGTTCTCAGAGTCAAAAACTGGGAAGAAAGCAAGACGGAAGAAATAATGTCTTCTTATCAGGTGAACCCTGGTACATTCGTTTGTGACTACTGCTTATGTCATGAAAAGAATGGTCTCCCAATGTTCTGTGAAGAGTCGAAAAAGACTTATCACAAAGAATGCTTCATAGCTGAAGCAAGAAGAAAAACCAAAAATGGCCTTATAAGCCAATTGGTAGAACAAGAATATGAAGAATATCTCTGCGAAAAAAGAGATTCAGAAGTATTAAAGTCGGTTTCAACTTTTCTAAAAGAAGAAAAGATAGAACCAGTCATCGAAAAAATCGATGAAGATATTGAACTGGTTGAAACACCAGAAATTGTTCCAGAAGAATGTAAACCATTCATGCCACAAGAACAAGCTCAAGAAAATGAGCTTCAACAGTCGAAAATCGTCTCTACTAGTAGGTACAGCAACTACATAGAGATTGGATTAAAATTCCCTGATCACAAGAAATATCATCTACATGCCTTTGTAGATAATGGATCGGGATTCACTGTTGCAAAGAGATTTGCAATTCCAGAAGAACTCTGGAAAGAAGAAAAGAAAAGAATAGCTACTGGTGTCCAGTTTGATGGAAGCATCTAACAATGAATAAAGTAGCAAGAAATGTTCATATCACCATTGGTGGAGGAACATTTATCATCCATACTCTTTGGCAGTCTGAAGGCCAAGGATCCGATTTCTTGTTGGGAAATGATTTTATTCTCCCACAGAGATTTATCCAGGATGAAGAAGCGATAGGCTTCAGAAAAGGAGAACGGGTGTTCTGGGCAGATAGGCTTATTCAAGCCAAAAGTGTTGTATGACCAAACTTTACTACCCAATAACAGAGATTGCAACAGAATAGTGGTGATCTTACCCCCTACAAACCCAAATTTGAACTCATACTCCAAATCAAACAACAAGAAGAATTACTTGTTGAATAATCTTCTGAAGAAGAAGAAGAAACTAGTGAAGATGAAGAAGCTAGTTTCATACATGAGCATAACCTCAAGCACTTCCAGAATAAGCTTGAGTCTCAGAAAATTCCCACTCTTGAAAAAATCAAGAAACTACTCAAACAAAATATCAATGTAGATCCTCAGAAGTTTTGGGAAAAAGACCCAGTGGTCTGTGAATTAAGATTACATGATATGAATGCTATCTGTCATGTCAAAGCAATTCCTCAGTACAAAGAGGAAGATCAAAAAGAATTCAGAAAAGATATCGAAGATCTCCTGAACAAGAGATTAATTCGACCTTCCACTAGCCCTCATCATGCTCCAGCATTCTACGTGAGAAATCATGCAGAAAATCTTAGAGGAAAAGCTAGAATGGTAATTGACTACAGAGATGTCAATAAGAAGACTGTCAAAGACGGTTATCAAATTGCTCAAGTACGAGTACTGATAAACCAGCTCAGAGGAGCTAAGGTCTTTTCAAAATTCGATGCAAAGTCGGGTTTTTGGCAAGTCAAGATGCATCCTGAGAGTATTCCTCTCACTGCATTTGGAACACCTCAAGGCCATTTCGAATGGTTAGTAATGCCTTTTGGTCTAAAACAAGCTCCCTCAATCTTTCAGAGAAAGATGGACAACATCTTCAAACATGTTGCGGAGTTTTGCGTCGTCTACATTGATGACATCCTTGTCTTCTCCAAAAACAGAGAAGAACACATGAAACACCTCTACGAGGTTGTAAAGCTGATAGTTCATCATGGAATTATCCTAGGAGAGAAGAAAATCTTATTTATCCTCGATGAAGTTGATTTCCTAGGGATAAACATCAAGAATGGAGTGATAAAACTCCAACCCCACATTCTTGAGAAAATCTGGAAGTTCCCAGATAGCATTCTAAGAGTCTAGAGAGATTCTTAGGAGTCATAAACTATGGGAGAGATTTCATTCCCAAAATCTCGGGGCTAACAGCAATGTTATCTCCTAAAACAAGTTCCAAAAGAAAATGGAACTTCACAGAAGATGATGAAAAAATTGTGAAGCAGATAAAAAATCTCTACAAAAACCTCCCTCCTCTTCAACAACCAGAAGAAAATGATGAGATTATCCTCCAAACAGATGTGAGTGATAATTATTGGTCCGGTGTTGTTCTGGCAAAAACTCTAGGAACTAACATTGAAAAGATCTGTAAATTTTGTAGCGGCAAGTTCAGCCCTGCAGAACTAAATTATCCCACAGGGGAAAAAGAAATTTTGGCTGTCAAGAAAACAATTTTAAGTTCTCCAGCTTTCCTTGGAAAACCCTTTACTGTCAGCACCGATTGTGCTAGAGTAAAGAATTTCAAAAATTTTAAACTTGATAAAGCTGCTGATAGAGGAAGATTAGCAAACTGGAAATTATTTCTTAACCAATATGATTATAATGTTGAATTAATTGCAGGTAACAAGAATTATCTTCCAGACGCATTAACCAGAGAAATGGCAATGTTCAGCCGAAGAGACGACGATGAAGGTCGCAATCCCAGAAGCAGAAGAACTGGGAAGGAACATGAACCTAATGAGGATCCTAAAGAAAAACTCCTCAAAACATTCCTGCTAAATCCAAAAGGATTAGCAACAACTGATCAATCCCAGGGTAAAGGATTGGCTAGCCCGTCTCAAACGGCAGACGGTAAAGGCATATCAAGACCGTTGAAGGCTGTTGCTTTGCCAAAAAGCAAACCTACTCCAACCGGAGTAATAAATGTTTTTAATTACGAACTTCAAACGTTTGAAACTCCTGTGTTCAGAACTGGCAGGAGACTAGCTTACCACCAGAAGGCAATTCTCGACAACCTCTTATTCGCCTTTCAAGAAAGAAACAGTGGTATAATGTTCCCAGCTCTGTTCGCTCTAGCTGAAGAACTTTATGAGAATGCTAGACCACAGTTTGAAGAACATCATACACAGCAGAGTGCTGTCAGAAAAGAAAAAATTCACTTCCTCGAAGATCCAGAAGGTGCTAAAGTCCCTATCATAACACTCAATGAATCAGACTGGCATGAATTCCATAGTCTGATAGGAAATCATAATTCTGAAGACCGTATTCCTCCAACTCTCTTCATCGTCGCAGGACCCTATGTTGGAAGATACTTGGTCAATGTTCGGAGCGAACATCCTCAAGAACACACAAGCTTTGGCTTGTTGAAAATGGTTTTGTCCATAATCTGTGGACTAAAACAAATGATGATCTCAAAGGCTTACCCCCTATCATTGTCAACACAGTCAAAAACATAAGAAAAAATGACTGTATGCTGAGACTGAAGTTCAGATCCACTCCACCAGAATGGATACAGAAGGCAAATGGTGAAGTTGAATATATTTCTCCATATCATTATGTGAGGATTATTCAAAGAAGATATCTTCAGCCCGCCTGTGTTGCTTACAATGGCCAGCCAAACTCAAGCATTACATGGATGAAGGCCATGTCTCTAGAATATATTAAAAAGATCATCTCTAAAGACACCAATAATACCTTCCTGGCAGCAGGAGAAAAAACTATCATTACTGCTTACGATCATCCTGACGTAGTCAGCAGTGACCTATTCCTATCTCTCACCAGAAAAGAGATAGACTCGACACTGGCATGCTTACAGTGGGTAGAAAAGCTTTAAACAGACAACCACTACAAGATGTATGTTGATACAGATGTCGAAGATAATGCAACTACCGCTAGAATGGCCTAGGCAGATAACAACTCGTTTGTCTTCGGTCACAATTCAGAAACCGACGAGAACATGTGAAGCAGCAGGTGAGTTTTTAAATTGGGTTGTTTGCCTTGGATTGCTCATCCACCTTATCAATGTTTTTAAATTTATAAATATTCGTTTAAATCTGTTGTTTGCCTTGATTCCTATACTGTTTTTAAGTTTAGACTTTCTGTTTCTTAAGAAAATTTGCCCTAGCTTAAGATAGAAATAAGCAGCAGTGATTCCGCCTGTTAAAGTAACCGCTAGGCAAGAGGCCGTTAGGTGAAAGACGTTGGCATGTTGAAGGCTAGTTTTGTTTCTATTAAAGGTATGAACATGTTTTCTTAAGAAAAAGTAAAGGTTAGACCCAAAAGTCAGCATAGGATAGCTTTAGCACTACTTTAGAAAAGACTACCCTTATAGGTCTTTTCCTCTAAGATTTGTGTAATTGGGCACAATACAAACTCTTTGGTGCAAGTAGGCACAATACATGTGAATTCTGGGTAAACGGGAATTGTCTCAAATTTCAATACTGACAAGACAGGTTCCCAAAGGAAGGAGAGACCTCTCCAGCTAAATTATTATCTGGCACGGGGAAGATAGAATTGGGTTCCTATTACATTTTTCCTCCACCTAAATGAAACATTACGTTATGAAATCCACTTAACTATAATATTAAGAAAAGAAAATGCAGTAAAAGTTGACTTCCTTCAAACTGTTTGGACCCAAAATAAGCATTTTGGCCTGACAAGGCGTGTCTTGGAGAAATTGAGCCAATGTCAGTGGCTCAAGCTATATATTGTCGACAAGTTCGAAATATATATTTAGAGGCTAAATAAAGCCTACTATGAAAGCATGGAAGCATGGAAACATGAAAAGTCAACTTTAGCACATTTTCCTACTTCGGCTAGGAAAAACCGAGCTAGACAAGGAAGGAGGGGTGGCAGACTAACCAAATGAAATCGAAATGTGCTGAAACTTTCCAGATCCATTCTAGACAGCCCAAGGATCATTTCTTATGAAGAGTGCAAGAGCTTTTTTTGAGTGGAAGGCCTTCAAACAATCAGCCCAATTTTCTACAGAAGCAAAACTGGAAAACTGGACCTGTAAGAGGTCCAGCAGCATTTTCGGCCCAACCACATGGAATAAAAATCTGAAAATTTGTCAGGATGATCTACACTCATAGTGGAACATTTCATATGAAGAAGTCGAAGGCATATAATGAAGTCTTGTTGGAGAAATAATTGAAGGAATAAAGGGGCAGAAATTGACCTAAAACCAGCTCAATATTCACATGTTCATGTTTCCTACCCACATGAAGAAAGCTAGATGCTTTTCTCTTTTTCCTTGGATATATTTTTCTTCTACAATCTCTTTAATAGATCATTACCACTTCCATGTTGCTGCACCTTCATGCTTTGCTTTCATTTCATCTTTTCTCTATCTTTTCCATATTTTACAAGTGAACTTAGATCTACTTTCATTATTTTTCTTCCACTCATCATTTCACTCTTCTTTTTCTTCCCTATATAAACACATTGAGTTTTTCTATTGGAACCTCCAAATTTACTCACTTGACATCTATGCTTTTTACACCTCTTATCAAATTTTCAAATACTAAATTTACTCATTAAACCTCACTAAACTTCCTCAAATAACCTCACTCATATAATTTGCAAACAAATTAATGAATTATTATCTTTAAAATAAAAAATTTAGTCATTTCAATGATTTAATCACTCTATAAATCTTAAGTAAATATACATTTCTTAATCAAACTTGAGTTTCAAAAATTAATGTCTAATCAATAAGAAAATGCCATGAACTATTATGTTTTTTTTTTATATATATTTTTTCTATTTTAGCTGTGCAAAAAAAAATGAAGAAATCATTTGTTTTTATTCTCAAAAAAAAAAATCATTCGTTTTTTAATGTTTATTTTTTTTCTGTATTTTTTGTACCACATGATTAATTATTTAAATATATTTATTATTATTATTATTTTTTTTTTTTTGCGAATATAATGGATTGACTTAGATTTAGGTCATAAATCATAAGAGAATTTATTTTGTTTTTCCTCACCAGTATGCGTTCAACATATATATCATACATTTTTATGTCACATGATCTTAATCATATTTTTAATTCTTATTAAATATATATGAATGCTTTAATGAGTATGTAGTGAAATTGGAAAATGAAAATAGATAAGGAAAATAATAAGGAATACAATCTAATATTATTGAATTCGAAAGTCTACATAAAATAAATATAATATTTTTTTGGTATAATTATTGTCCTTAATAGTCATTTTATAGTAGGTTATATATGTCATTTAATAATTCATAATAGAGTGAGGTCAAGTGAGCAGATTTGGAGGTCCCAATAGAAACTCTCAAACACATTCTCTTCTCATTCTAAAACACACATTCACAACATCAAAACATCTCTAAGATGATCTAAGTTCTCTCTAGAGCAAACCTCTCTAAGAGCAACTCCTCTCCTTCTCTTTCTCTTAGCGGTGATCACACTCCTAGTCCTAGTCTTCTCAGAAGCCGACTTTCAGTGCCACCAAACCCTCTGTCAACGTGCTTCGGTCCTAGTCTCCTCGGGAGCCGACGGTAGTGCCGCGACCACAACGGTTACAGAACCAGCCAAGCAAGGGTAACGCCCTAGCAACCCAGCCAAGCTAAAGTCACGCTTTAGCAAGATCTCAACATTTCCCGGTGATGTCGCTCTGCTCGATCTACAATATTGAGTATCGATTGTGTTAACAAGAAGAAACTTCAGCAAAGTCCTCACCACGAGGCACAAAGAATCCCACGACGAGGTTGGTGCTCTCCTCGTCTACAATCGCTTGAAAGAAGTCAGGTCAAGGGACACCCCCGACGACCGGACCCGAACGGTGCTGGCACGCCCGCGCAAGAAAAGAGACTGTTGACCAGCTGCAGCAAAATTGGAGCCAAACATTTTGGCACGCTCAGTGGGACAAGGTTAGAATTTTTTTTTTTCTCTTTTCTTGAAGACATTCAACCACCGGGCTTCAAAACAAACATTTTGGCACGCCCAGTGAGACTACATAAGAAGTTTTTATCTTGAAGCACATTCAACCACCGGGCTTCAAGCCAAACATTTTGGCACGCCCAGTGGGACTATACTAGAGTCTTTTTTCGTCATCATTGAGATGCCAGGGGAAAATCTTTACCAAAAGAAATTCCTAAAGTGAATTGATGGACAATGTTGCCACCATTGGCGATACCGCCATTAATGATGAGTTTATGCCTATTCCCATCCCAGAGGGGGCAAGCATTGATGAACAGCTCGCGATCATCATGGCCAACATCGAGAGGAATAAAGAAAAGCAAGCCAGGGACATGGCCATTTTGATGGCAAAAACAAAGCAGAGGTTTCGCGATTGGGACCTAGAAATTGAGCAGAACGCTCGAGAAGAGGTCATTTATGAGGCTGATTTGCCTATAGGTGGCAATCAACCTAATGGCCTCACTGGTGAATCACAGCCTTACATAGAGGCTACTTATGGAGAACGTCATCAACAAGATTGTTCTTCAGACAAGAAAATTGTCTCTGAACAAATATCTGATGTCTCCACTGATCAAGCCAAATATGTGGCTACTGATCAGATGCATGGGGGGCAAGATATGACCCATGATGATCCCTTTGATCAAGAGAAGTTGGCGACAGTTGGCGACAAAGCCGATCTTGGGACACCGTCATCTTCCAAATTACAATTGGAGATCATGTCTCGTCAACCAACAAAGATACTTGGGGGGCAAGAATACCCCTCTCACGAGCCAAATTCCTCCAAATTCTTCAACGAGAAGTATCTTTGTTCTTTTTCTACAAGCTCTCATAGGAGGGATTTTTACACTACAAATTTTGATACATCGGAGCTTGGAGTGAAGCATAGATGGCCTCCCCCGTGGCCTTCTGGAGGTTAGCCAAATATAGTGCTGCTAACTTCTTTCTTTGTTTTTAAATTTCCTGTCAATTTTCAGTTTTCATTTTTATTTTCGTCATTTGTGAATCATAACGGAATAGGTGAAGTCTCTTTTGTTAATATTGGCCTAAACTCCTTATTGGTGCCTAGTTCAGGTCCCTTAAGGTTAAGGGCGGCTTTTATTAACACTTGTTGAACTGTCTTCACACTTATGACATTTCTCATCTTAGTAAGTATAGCCTATGTGAAATGGTGTCTAGAAAGGGGACAACGTTCATGACAGGTTCTTGAATCCAGAAGTGCGTGCAAATGGGCCTAAACCACTATGTGGGAGTAGCTCATGCCAAAATGGATTCTGCATCTCTTGTTCGCCCTCCCCCACCTGGCCATTTCAGTAAGGTTGCCCAAAGGATTTGAAAGAAAATTTGTGTCTAGACGATTATACTTGGGCCGCATGTCTAAACCTTGATTCACAATGTCTTATTAAAATTAAAAAAAAAAAATACAAAAATACAAAAAGAGTTTCAAATTTGTGCGTCGCGGAGGATGCAAAAAATTGTGTTCTTGCCTAATAGTGGCTGGAACTTGCTAATATACTTAAGAGGCCATTGGTATTGGTCTGGGCACATATACAAGAGGCATTTAATATGCCTAGTATGGTATTAGCAGTGGAGGAGGTCAAATCAATATTTTTGCCAATAATTGTGGCGAAAGCTGGGTTGCGAATTGTTGGCAGCGAAGTGGTTTTAATTACATGGCCTCGCAAAGGATGGTTCGCGAAGGAAGACTGGCGATTAATATATGTATGCTCACTATGTATAATTAAGAGGGAGAGAGGCTACTGTTCAAGTAATTTTAGTCAAGCCAATACAAGTGGCTTTGGAGCAACGACATTATAAGAGGAGTGCTGATTCAAGACCTCTTCAGTCAAGACGAAGACCTTTGACTTCGAGGTCTGGGGGGCAATGTTTGGACCCAAAATAAGCATTTTGGCCTGACAAGGCGTGTCTTGGAGAAATTGAGCCAATGTCAGTGGCTCAAGCTATATATTGTCGACAAGTTCGAAATATATATTTAGAGGCTAAATAAAGCCTACTATGAAAGCATGGAAGCATGGAAACATGAAAAGTCAACTTTAGCACATTTTCCTACTTCGGCTAGGAAAAACCGAGCTAGACAAGGAAGGAGGGGTGGCAGACTAACCAAATGAAATCGAAATGTGCTGAAACTTTCCAGATCCATTCTAGACAGCCCAAGGATCATTTCTTATGAAGAGTGCAAGAGCTTTTTTTGAGTGGAAGGCCTTCAAACAATCAGCCCAATTTTCTACAGAAGCAAAACTGGAAAACTGGACCTGTAAGAGGTCCAGCAGCATTTTCGGCCCAACCACATGGAATAAAAATCTGAAAATTTGTCAAGATGATCTACACTCATAGTGGAACATTTCATATGAAGAAGTCGAAGGCATATAATGAAGTCTTGTTGGAGAAATAATTGAAGGAATAAAGGGGCAGAAACTGACCTAAAACCAGCTCAATATTCACATGTTCATGTTTCCTACCCACATGAAGAAAGCTAGATGCTTTTCTCTTTTTCCTTAGATATATTTTTCTTCTACAATCTCTTTAATAGATCATCACCACTTCCATGTTGCTGCACCTTCATGCTTTGCTTTCATTTCATCTTTTCTCTATCTTTTCCATATTTTACAAGTGAACTTAGATCTACTTTCATTATTTTTCTTCCACTCATCATTTCACTCTTCTTTTTCTTCCCTATATAAACA
Organism: Rosa rugosa; assembly: GCF_958449725.1. NCBI lineage: Eukaryota > Viridiplantae > Streptophyta > Magnoliopsida > Rosales > Rosaceae > Rosa > Rosa rugosa. The sequence continues at coordinate 36,775,069 of NC_084825.1, forward strand.
CATTCTCTTCTCATTTTAAAACACACATTCACAACATCAAAACATCTCTAAGATGATCTAAGTTCTCTCTAGAGCAAACCTCTCTAAGAGCAACTCCTCTCCTTCTCTTTCTCTTAGCGGTGATCACACTCCTAGTCCTAGTCTTCTCAGAAGCCGACTTTCAGTGCCACCAAACCCTCTGTCAACGTACTTCGGTCCTAGTCTCCTCGGGAGCCGACGGTAGTGCCGCGACCACAACGGTTACAGAACCAGCCAAGCAAGGGTAACGCCCTAGCAACCCAGCCAAGCTAAAGTCACGCTTTAGCAAGATCTCAACACTTCCCGGTGATGTCGCTCTGCTCGATCTACAATATTGAGTATCGATTGTGTTAACAAGAAGAAACTTCAGCAAAGTCCTCACCACGAGGCACAAAGAATCCCACGACGAGGTTGGTGCTCTCCTTGTCTACAATCACTTGATAGAAGTCAGGTCAAGGGACACCCCCGACGACCGCACCCGAACGGTGCTGGCACGCCCGCGCAAGAAAAGAGACTGTTGACCAGCTGCAGCAAAATTGGAGCCAAACACAAACTATTACTACTGTACTAATAATGCATCCATTTTTTTCCCAACACGACTGTTTTCGGTGTGTAGTTGCAATTATTGGGTCCAAGGGCAGTAAGCAGCACCGATTAATGTTGACTTTGTTCCAACTTCTAAGCATGTCTGTGGTCGTCTCTGTTTTCCTCTGTTTTGTTTATTGAATTTCTTCTATAACTGTATTTTCTAATTTGCATTTCAGTAATTACACGCCAATACAAATTTCATAAACCATATGTTGATTTTTCTAAGCATCTCGTATAACAATAACAAGGTGTGTTTTAATTTCCAGGAAATTAAGATATGACAAGCAAATCAATTTAATAAATCTGATAAAATGTGAAAACCGAAAGTACTGGTGAGGAGGCCTCCGAAATCTTCGGAGCGACCTCGTAGAGCAAGTCGGCGGCGGCGAACGCATGTTCCCCAGACCAAGCTTCGGCGAGGCTCCAGAAGAATGGCGGACCGCGACCCCTTGTCGGCTCCGGTCCCGACTTGGATCAACGGTGTAGAAGCCAACGAGTATGTTGGTGTCGGGGCTCGATTTGGACCTACCCTGGAATCAAAGGAAAAGCATGCCAATCATACTAGAGTGGTTCTGACAGACCCCCCTGATTGTTGTACCAAACCCAAGAATAAGGTATACTTGTTATGATCTTTCCATTCTACAACATCAATCTACACTACAATGTTTTACAGTAATTAGAAGTGATAATCTTCCTGATTGGAAGCTATCAGATATGCTCATCTGATTGTGTAGTGCATATCTTTTGGGTAGCTTGCACATGATGAGGTCATTTTGGTACACCGAGGAAATTGCAGTTTTACCACCAAGGCAAATATGGCTGAATCTGCTAATGCTTCAGCCATCCTCATCATAAATAACCGTCCAGGTATTTGCATCTAATTTTTCTTATCTTCATGGTCTAGAAAAGTCTCCATCCTAAAGTGCTCTAAATTCTCTTGCTGAGTAAAAATGTTCAATACATTTTTACAATTAATATGGGGGGAAACAGTAGCAACAGAAAAGAAAATTTCATTGTTATAATCGCTGTTCATTATAAAAAAAATGACTGTCAAAATTGATCAAGTGAAAATAAGTATAAGTAACAATAAGTATTGCTGTGTGTACTGTAGAAAAAAATGGTGGTCAAAATTGATTAGGTGAAAATAAGTATATGTTACAAAAAGTATTGCTGTGTGTCGTATAGAACTTTTCAAGATGGTTTGTGAAGACGACGAGCCTGATGTTGAGATAGGCATACCTGCTGTTATGCTTCCCAACAAAATTGGTGAAATCTTGGAAAATGGATTAACGAACAATTCCATAGGTATGCTTTTCCTTTTCTGTTCACATATACAACAATTTATTAGCCATCACAAAACATAATAATTTGAAAGGTTCTAGTTGAGAAGATTGCACTTAATGGATTGCAATTCAGATGCAGCATCACTGATATCCTTTCTGTTTGTGGGGGATTCAACAGAACATGCAATTCCTATACCAAGTATTAGAGTCAAGCACTCTTCAATTTTCTGTGCTCTCACACTCAATCGGCTTTGCCTGTGAGCTTCAGCTACATTGGTGGTGCCTTCTTGAAGAAGTAGGGATTCTGAAATCTCTGAAACCAGTTCAGGGAGAGCTGTTTTTACATAATTATGAAGATTCAAGCTATCATTGAACATGTGATCAGTGGGTCGCTTCCCCGTAAACATTTCTAACAAGAGAATGCCAAAGCTGTAGACATCCCCGTATGTGGATACCTCACTTCCCATACCATACTCTACAATTTAAACAATATCATAAATATTTGTCACTACATATTTATAAATCAAATAGCTCTTAGTGTTTTTGAAATATGTTACAGTAAAACAGGGCGAGAAAAAAATTCTGAAGCATATGAGGAAAATTACCTGGTGCAGCATAACCAACCGATCCTCTAATTCTAATGGAGCTTGATTGATTTCCAGAAACACTCATGGTTGGTTCTGAGAGAAACCTTGACAGCCCAAAGTCAGAAACATGTCCAGTCAGGTCACCATCCAAGAGAACATTACTTGGCTTGAGATCACAATGAACAATCGGTGTTTCACAATGGTTGTGAAGATAATCCAATGCACTAGCAACATCAATGGCAATGTTGAGCCTCTGAAAAAGACTTAAACTTTTGGGTGCTTCTGATACCTCTCCAGTTCCAGTAGATGAATGCAACCACTCTTCCAAGCTCCCGTTGTCCATGAACTGGTAAACAAGAGCCTTGAAATCATTGCCGCCAAAATCAATACTTGAACATGCAGTTAAGATCTTGACCAAATTTCGATGTCTGATATTTCTCAACGCCTCACATTCGGCCATGAAACTTTTAGCTGCTCCCCGTTGTAGCATGTTAAGGACCTTCACAGCGACAACAACTCTATCATCAGTAAGGATTCCTTTGTACACAAACCCAAAAGCACCCACACCTATCAAATTAGCTGAAGAAAAACCATCGGTAGCTCTGAGGAGTGTAGCATATGAAACTTGCAAAACAGAGTTCCCCAAAGTGCTTAAATTAGCTTCTTTCCTTTTCTTACCAAGAAGAAAAAGAGACAGCACCACAACCAGTCCCAAAAGAGTGAACCCAGAGACTAAAGAGATCATTAGTTTCATTCTCCGAGACAACCCTTCTCCTTTAGACTCATTAAGCTTGCACAGAGGAAGTCGAAGACTAGCCATACCTCCGCAGAGTCCAGCATTTCCAGCAACTGAAGTCGCACTTGCATTCTTAAAAATACCGCCAGTTGGTACTGCTCCCCAAAACTGGTTGAAGGAGAGGTTCAGGTACTCCAAGTTCATATTCTCAAGAAATTGTGGAATTTCTCCAGACAAATTGTTGCGAGAAAGGTCTAAGTATTGAATCCCTCTCAAGTCCTTCATAGATGAAGGAATGGCCCCCAAGAAGAAGTTGCCTTCCCAGGATAGGACTTCTAAGCTCTGGCAACTGCCGAGGCTACTGGGAAGTTCTCCTGATAACAAGTTGTTAGAAACGTCTAGTCTACCTAGATTCTTCAAATTTCCAATCTCCATGGGAAGGGAACCACTCAATTGGTTTCCATCCAATCCCAAAATTGTTGATAAAGATGAGAGACCAATAACTTGGGGCGGTATCGTGCCATTTAGATTGTTTCCAGAAAGAACCAATTTGATTAACCAATGGCATTTCCCTAGACTGGATGGGATGCTACCCTCTAGAATATTTTCCTGCAAGTGGAGACGTGTTAACAATGTTAAATTTCCAAGAGAAGATGGAATGCTCCCTGATAATTGGTTGTTGCCAAGATTCAAGTTGCCAAGACTTGAAAGCCTCCCAATGTCTGCGGGGATGCTTCCTGTGAAGGAGTTTCTTGACATATAGAGTAATTGCAAGTTAACAAGATTCCCTAATCCTGTTGGGATGCTTCCATGTAGGTGGTTTTCTCCCGTTGCAAGGGCTTGGAGATTGATTGAGAGATTGGATATTGATGTGGGCAACGTGCCTCCAAAATTGTTGAAGCTGAACCCCAACCGAGTTAGTTGTGTGGCATTGATCAATTCTGAGACAAAACTCAAGTCACCATCTTTACCGCTTCCCAGATTATTACCAAGGACAACGAACCACATAAGGTTATGAAGATTTCGTAAATTTGGCACCTGTCCAGAGAGTTTGTTTGAGGAACATTGAAACACCAGAAGATTTGTTGCCTTGGATATTGAGGAAGGGATGGCCCCAGTAAATTGATTGTCGAAAACGGAAAATATTTGAAGGTTGGGAAAAGCATTGCTCAAGTTTGATGGAAGACTTCCTTGAATTTGGTTTATTGCTACATTGAAACCAACTATACCAGAGAGGTTGTAAATGCAGGAAGGGATGACACCAGATAACCTATTTGATTCGAAATAGATATATGTTAATCTTTTCAACTGGCATAGAGAACTAGGGATGCTTCCTTCTAAGCTATTATTAACTATAGAAAATGTCTCGAGAGAAGACATGTTCCCCAAAGAAGGAGGGATCTCTCCTGTTAAATTGTTGTTTTGCAAAACAAAAGTCTGAAGCTTTGACAAGGAACTTAGTTCGGGAGGAATTTGACCCACTAGATTGTTTGCATCAAGACGGAGAGTGATGAGTTTGAACAAATTGGATATATTGGCAGGAATGGTGCCAGTAAATGAGTTATTGTGTAGATGCAATACCTGCAGTCTATGCAAATGGCCAATTTGAGGAGGGATTTGATGAGTGAAGCTATTGTTCTTAAAATTTACCTCTCTTAAGAAGCTTAGATTTCCTATGTGTGGAGATATGGATCCCACCAACGCTAGAGACCCCAGCTCCAGCTTCGTCACCCTTTGGTGATGTCGTCGACTGCAGGTGACGCCGTGCCACAGGCAAAAGTGAAGGGTTTCATTCCATGAGCTTGTGACCCGGTTAGGATCGTATTGTATTTGAGCTTTGATTGCTAGCAATGCTAGCCTATCCGTCTCATTCCCTTCGAGTCTCGGATTGTTCAATTGCATGAAGCTACAACAGAAAATGGACATGGAATTTAAAACTAATGAGTATATCAAAACCAATTTCATAACCAAAACTCCCCCCATTTTTAGTTTCTTCTTTGGACTAAAGGGGCTGAGATAAATATGGCTGGTGTTGAGTTGTGAAATAGGTAGTTTTGTGTTAGGCATGACAATCTAATTTATAGAATATGTGATCAAGAAGTACTCGAAGGGATGGAGATGTTGTAAAAAATATGGGACGGAATTCTTGTAAAAATAAAATAAAATAATATGGAAATATTTTGGGAAATAAGAATAATAATATAGATAAGAAAATAAAATAAAGTAAGGAAAAGTAATAATATATAGATTTATATATATAGGAAAACATACTGAGTCGAGGCGTGCAAACGCACTGTCCTAAGAGAAGATTCGTCCCCTACTGCACAGGGTTGAATGACGAACTTCCCCCAAGATACAACAACTCTTCGAGCTCCGTCGTGCAGCTAAGAAGCCCAATTGAACCTTAATCACCCGTGCACTCAAAATGGTGTATAAGTAAAGTATGTATATGTATATGTATATACCTATATGTATATGTATAGGTATTTGGCTAAAGTGGTTGCATTATGGTGGATTATACCATCATGTATACCCTCATTATCCGACAATCTAAACTCCCACACATGTGCATGTTTCATGTCTCACCATATGCCTTCCAACCATAGCCACATACCCTTATATAGGGCACACTTACCATACCATCAATAGCCTCATTAACCGTATAACGGTCAAATAATAATCATATATTTATAACATAAAACAGTTAAACCATAAATAGAGAAATAAACACAAAATAAAAATAACCCCCCAACATAAATAATGAAATAAATAAAATACATTTTAATTTTAAATCATAAAATTTCCAACAGGAGAACCACTGTTGATTGATTTATTGCATTCTTCCAAAAGAAGATTGACTTGACTCGCTTGCTTCCGACTAAAGACGACTCTCGTTTTCCAAAGGCAACTGTTGTTAGGGTGTTCCATGGGGCAAGCGTCTGCTGACCACCCCGAGTGGATGTCCAACTCGGTTTTAACAGTGCGTGGCTTTCACGTTCTGTTGATGTTTAGGAATACCAAAGAAAACTTTGAGGTTACTAAATTTATGTTTACTGCAATCACATGCGGTGCACATGTGTCATAACTGGATCAAAAATGATGACGACCGACCGAAATCCGCCGCACAGAGCAGCTTTGGCCGGTAAGAATCTGAAGGAGTTTGAATCTCATCAATCCAAACTTTTGCCTTCTGCTTTCGAAAAAAAAAAAAAAAAAAACTAAAATTCCCATTGATTTTTTTTTTTGGGTGTATTAACTAAACGAAAGGAGATTGTTCGTTGCTAAATAGGTGAGTTCCATTTGAGGCATAAAAAACTAAATTATAGATAGAAATTCCCTTTCTTTCCTACTCTTGTTCTCCAAAGACGACTGTTTAGTCCACGTATTAAAAACCGAGTTATCACTTATCAAAACCAAATTCAGAGCCAAAACTTACACCAGGGATTTTTTTTTTTTTTTGGTGGAACCAAAGAGAGGAAGATGTATGTGGGTGTTTGTTTGGTTATGCGGCGTTGGTTATCAAGTACAAGTTCGTTAGAGTCATAAAATCAATATATAGAATATATAATCAAGATGAGCACACTTACCTTGGCTTGATTATTGCTTCCTTGCAAAAGACTGACCGACTTATTTCTTTTCTTAACTATATTATAATTTCCTCTATCAAAGTAAAATATCTATCATAAGGGAAGAAGAAGCACCAAGACCAGTAGCATAACTGCATAAGCCATTGCCTACAACAATTAAGCTTCCCATCTTGTGAATAACGTGAAGCAGCAATCAAAGACCAATAAGCTAGTCTTCACTTCACATGCTATCACCATTAATTGTCTACAACAATTCACTCACATATGCACTACGTGAATCATGCAACAATGTACCAAGTACCGACCATGTCAATTGTCAAACATAGTGGCCACATTAATACGTGTGGGTCATTTCTTTTTGCATGAGAATGAACATCAATCTCAGAGAAGAAAGATTAGCCCCTAGCTCTTTCAAGTCCTGTGGTTTCTTTTGGCAAGCGTAACAACTCATGTAATATTATTTTCTTCAACTGAATGTGGTACAAGAAATGTGCTACACTATGATTTTCCACATTACGGGCAGGGGAAGAAAAACAATGTCAAAAAGAAGCCACATTCTTTTCTAAAATCTATTTTGAACTTCTTTGCCAATGAGTAATATAAAATAAAATTAACAATTGGGGTGGTGGAGGTGGTGACGGTCAATAAGGTAACTCTTAGAAGCCTGTTAGCATTTGGTCAAGATTGTTTTTTTTTTTTTTTTTATACGATTTGGTCAAGATTGTTAAATCAATTGTCGGTTAGAGAGATAATCATTTCCACTCTGGATTTGCTCCTGTATACAACAAGAGAAACAAATGACTAATCTGACACGGAATGAGTAACAGCTCCAGAGCCTATTGTTTGCAGGTCCTTATTTTTCAATGAACTTTGAGCTGATAAAACTAGATACACATTGGAATATTACTTGTGGAAGAAATCTTGTTTGGGTGAACAAATTACTCAAAGGCCAAAATCCAACTCCCTCTTCCAGGGGCCAAAAAGGCAATGCCAATATAAATTTCATCCTCACTTGGTAAGCTACAAAAGTACCAAATACCACATTTTTGAGTTGGAGACAAATAATTGACAGATATTAACTGGTCATGATAAATTGAGAGCTGTTCTTGATATTGGGTTTTCCTCTTATTAGCTAAACGAAATCCAATTACAATCCACTCATGTAAAGTTGAGTTTGGTTCGTGGTTCCAATAATAAAGGCCACTAAGCCAACAGGCAACAACCATGTTCATTCTGCTCTAAGGTCTCTGTTTTCCTCTGTTTACTTCAATCATAAATACTGACTTTTTTTTATGAGAATATATATACTGACTTTCTTCTAAAATTGTATTTTCTAATTTGCATTTCAGTAATTACAAGATAAGACAAAGTTCATAATCTGGATGTTGATTTTTCCGAGCATCGTATAGACTTATACTAATTACTTCATTAACATGGTGTGTTTTAATTCCAGGAAATTAAGATATGACAAGCAAATCAATTTGATATCTTTTAATGCCTTCTAGTTAACTGATTATGATAAACTTTATCAATTGATCTTAATCGCATGATTAATTCTATTAACAAGATAATTTTGAAGGAAGATGCTTGAAATTGTTTGATAAAAAATTGTCTGGTATCAAAAACTTGATTTCAGAGTTATCCATGGGGATTTATAAAACAGAGTTGGGATGAAATATGAACTCTATGTACCATTAAAAAGTTAACGGTACTCAGTAAGTTAGGAACTGATCAAATTTCAGTTTGCATGGGATCATGTGTTACAGATAAAGGGTAAGAGGTTACTAACACATTATGTAAGTTACCGTCTTGTATTCTTTTCATTACGTTCTCAGAGAGATCAAAATACAAGAAGGGCAAGAAGCATACAATCATATAAAATCGATCATAATATAGTAATTCAAGAAGATTTTTCCCTAATGGAGTGCAATTCAGATGGAACATCGATCAATCATATCTTTTCGGCTTGTTGGGAATTCAGTAGAACACGCAATTTCAATTCCAAATATTAATGTCAAGAACTCTTTGATTTTCTATTCTCTCACGCTGGTTTGTTTAGGAGCGTCATAAACATTGGTGATGCCTCCTTGAAGAACTCATGAATCCGCAACCTCTGCAACACGTTCAGGGAGAACAAATTTCACAAAATTATGACGACTCAAGCCGTCGCTAAACATATTTTCAGCGGGCGGTTTCCATATAAACATTTTTAACAAGAGAATATCAAAGCTGTAGACATCCCCATGTGCTGATACTTGCTCATTTTGATCAAATTTTTTTTTATTTTTTTTATTTATTTTTATAAAATCAATAAGAGGTTAGGCGATATTAGCTCATCAAGAGAGAGGGAGAAGACACATCGATCAGTTGGGTATTTGGGTGTGCATTTGGTAAGTTCTAAGTGAGGCACATGGAAAACTAATCTGCATGACAGAGTGACATAGAATTACATAAGAAGGTAAATTCATAACATTTGCATGGTGCACGTTTATTTTCCAGAAAGAAATGTATAAGGCCACTCTTATTTCTCCACCAATTCTTTTCTGGGGCATTCTTCCTTGACGTTCGTTTGTACAGGGAATGTGCATTTTCTCTTCCAATACACATTTATTACCAAAACATTGTCACGACGTGTTGTAACCAGATCGAAAGTTTGAACTCAATTTCTCTCACTCTTTCTAAATCTAAGCATGATCTATTATGGTTGATGAAAAGGTGCATCACATGCGGACTTGGGGTAGACTTTCATCTGGTTAGACAAAATTGATTCACACCAGACAAAATTTAGATAATAGTATTGTTCGTTTTTAACTATTTCCTCATCTCTCACCAAAAAAAAAAAAACTATTTCCTCATCAACCGTAGCGGAAACACAAAAATCACGCGCAGCACAAAAATACATGCTCAAGATCAATTTCATGCTCACTTGGTAAAATAAAAAATCACAACACAACCCAACAAACGTCAGGTTGATGCAGTACAACTGATCAAGCTGATGACAGCTCTTACTTGATTCATTGATTTGAATGGGATCATATACATGTTTCGATTTAGGATAACAGATTTACAGAATAAGTATTAGTACACTTTTTTATTCTTTTTAAGTTTTTAGTACATTACCATGAAAATTTCAAGAACCACTAAGGTAGCAACAAGACTTCAGAGACAATTCAAAAACAAAACAGATCAGAGTACAAGAACCATACAACAATTTATTAAAGCCATCTCAAACCATTAATAATTTGAAAGTTCTAGCCGAGAAGATTGCGCCTAATGGATTGCAATTGGGATGCAACATCACTGATATCTTTTCTGTTTGTGGGGGATTCAACAGAACATGCAATTCCTATACCAAGTATCAAAGTCAAGCACTCTTCAATTTTCTTTGCTCTCACACTCAATCGGCTGTGCCTGTGAGCTTCAGCCACATTGGTGGTGCCTTCTTGAAAAATTAGTGATTCTGAGATCTCTGAAACACGTTTAGGGAGAGCTGTCTTCACATAATTATGAAGATTTAAGCTGTCATTGAACATATGATCAGTGGGTCTCTTCCCTATAAACATTTCTAACAAGAGAATGCCAAAGCTGTAAACATCCCCGTATGTGGATACCTCACTTCCCATACCGTACTCTACTGTTCAAAAAGTATCAACAAATATTTGTCACTACATCTGTGAATAAATCAAACAGCTCTAATTGAAATATGTAAGAGTAAACCAAGGGAAGAGAAAATTCTGAAGCATATGAGAAAAATTACCTGGTGCAGCATAACCAACCGATCCTCTGATTCCAATGGAGCTTGACTGATTTCCAGACACATTATTGGTTGGTTCTATTAGAAACCTTGACAGCCCAAAGTCGGAAACATGTCCAGTCAGGTCACTATCCAAAAGAACATTACTTGGCTTGAGATCACAATGAACAATTGGTGTTTCACAGTGGTTGTGAAGATAATCCATTGCACTAGCAACATCAATGGCGATGTCGACCCTTTGAACTAGATTTAAACTTTTGGGTGCTTCTGTTAACTCTTCGGTTCCAGTAGATGGATGCAACCAATCCTCTAAGCTCCCGTTGTCCATGAACTCGTAAACAACAGCCTTAAAATCATTGCCATTGAAATCAATACTTGAGCATGCAGTTAGAATCTTGACCAGATTTCGGTGTCTGATGTTTCTCAATGCCTCACATTCGGAGATGAAACTCTTAGAAGCTCTCCGATGTAACATGTTAAACACCTTCACAGCGACAGTAGTGCTATTTTCAGCAAGAATTCCTTTGTACACAGACCCAAAAGCACCCACACCAATAAAATTAGCTGAAGAGAACCCATCAGTAGCTTTTAGAAGTGCAGCATATGAAACTTGCAAAACAGAGTTCCCCAAAGTGCTCAATTCAATTTCTTTCCTTTTCTTACGAAGAAGGAAAAAAGACAACAACATACCCAGTCCCAGAAGAGTGAACCCGGAAACCAGAGAGATCATTAACTTCATTCTATAAGACAACCCTCCTTCTTTAGTCTTGCACACCGGAAGTTGAAACTTAGCAATACCGCCGCAGAGCCTAGTGTTTCCAATAACTGAAGTCGCACTTGCATTCTTAAAAATACCACCAGTTGGTACAGCTCCCCAAAACTGATTGAAGGATAGGTTAAGATTCTCCAAGTTTCCAAAGCCCTCGAAGAACTGTGGAATACCTCCTGAGAAATTGTTGCGAGAAAGGTCTAAATCTCGAATCGCTCTCAATTCCTTCATAGATGAAGGGATGAGCCCATTGAAGAAGTTGCCTTGCAAGAGTAGGACTTCTAAACTCTGACAACTGCCGAGGCTACTAGGAAGTTCTCCTGATAACAAGTTGTTAGAAATGTTCAATACACCTAGATTCTTCAATTTTCCAATCTCCATAGGAAGGGAACCAGTGAATTGGTTTCCATCCAAATACAAAACTATTGATAAAGATGAGAGCCCAAAAACCTGAGGAGGTATTGTGCCATTCAGATTGTTTCCAAAAAGACACAATTCTTTTAACCAATGGCATTTCCCTAGGCTAGAAGGGATGCTGCCCTCTAGATTATTTTCTTGCAAATTGAGACTTATTAATAATGATAAGTTTCCAAGAGAAGGTGGAATGCTACCGGATAATTGGTTGTTATTAAGAAACAATCGCCCAAGCCCTGAAAGCTGCCCAATGTCTATGGGGATGCTACCTGTGAAGGAGTTTCCTTCCATAGCAAGTACTTGCAGGTTGATAAGATTCCCTAATCCAGTTGGGATGCTTCCATGTAGGTGGTTTCCTCCAACTCCAAGCCTTTGGAGATTGGTTGAGAGATTGGATATTGATGTGGGCAAGGTGCCTCCAAAATTGCTGTTATCAACCTGCAACCAGCTTAGCTCTGTGGCATTGATCAATTCTGAGACAAAAATCAAGTCACCATGTTTACCGCTTCCAAGATTATTATCACCAACAGTGAATTCCATAAGGTTATGAAGATTTCGTAAATTGGGCACATGTCCAGTGAGTTTGTTTGAATTACACTGAAACACCACTAGATTTGTTGCATTGGATAATGACAAAGGGATGGCCCCGGTAAACTGATTAATGGCAATGGAAAAAATTTGAAGATTGGGAAAAGCATTCACTACTAGAAATCTGTTCATAGACATCGCATGTTTTAAATCGGTCAGACTTGCACACGATGTAAAAACGTAATCTAACATCGTTTTAAGAAAATACCGATTTAAATGTATATCATTAACATCGGGTCTTAAAATGACCGGTGTTAAAAGTTTTGTTTGAAAATTTGCGGGAACCTATTTTTGCAAAACGCGCTAAGTTTTTAAGTAAAATGAAGAAGTAGGTACTAAAACTCAAAACTTTCACACTTAGAAAAAAATTGCGCCCGACCCCAAATGTGAAACAGATCGAAACCCTCGAGCTCAGTTGAGCTGGCTCCCAAACTCGAGCTCTTCCTCACCATCACAATCCTTCCTCCTCCATTTCCGGCGGAGTCTGAAACGCCAAGAGAGTCGAAGAAACATAGATCCTGACAATGTCGAAGAAACCCGAGCTCCTTCTCGACCTTTCTTCACCTTTGACCGAGATCAATTAGCTTCTCATCTCATCTCATCTCAGCTTCTCTCTCCAGATCGGTGTATGAATTTCTAAACCCAGCCCCCCTTTTCTTTTTCGCTCTTCGATGTTTTCTTCTAGTTGTTTTTATTCTATGGATTTGTGGGCTAGAGCCCGACCTCACATATAAGGAGAATGAGTTGGGTGAGTCAGTTTCCTGCTCTTCTTCCACCATGACCGATAAAGCTAAATCGTCCGACCCGTAATCCCTCAGATCCAATTCCTCTTCTTTTTGATTTTAAGCTAACTTTTTTGATTTTCTGAAATTTTTAGGGATTTTGATTTCTGATGCGATTGCTTTGAAAATTGTTGCAATAAGGGGACTAAGAGGGATTTCAGCTCTGCGATTCTCGAGCGGAAGAAGGCAGCGAATCGCCTTGTCGTCGATGAGGCCATCAATGATGTCAACTCTGTCGTCGCGCTCCACCCTGAGACCATGGAGAAGCTCCAGCTCTTTAGGGGCAACACAATCCTCATCAAGGTGCGATTTTGATGTCGTTTTGTTGGTTTATTCAGAATATTGTTGAAGAAAATTGATGGAATTTTACTTAATTAGGTTTTGGGTAGTGAGTGAAGGTAATAACCAAGATAAACTGTGGGATTGTCTGTTTTCAAGTCAAATGGTCATTGCTTGCATCTGGGTTTTATCTATTTTGGATGTTTGGAGGTTTAATTTTGAGATAAGGCTTCATGGTCTACATAGCCTCTGCAAGCCATGCAAGACTGAGTGCTTGACAGCTTAAAGATCACTGGGAGAGTTAGCAACTTAGCAATGAATTTCTTAACTTCTCTATTGCAAAGAATTTCTTAACTTCTCTATTGCAATGAATTTTGGTTTTAATTGCTTTATTCTATGATTTGTATGGTCACCTTGAGTTTGAACGTACTGTTGATTTTGTTATGGTTTTGAGATTGGACGGTCTGGAGGTTGAAATGTTTTTCTTGGGGATTTGGTGATTGAGGATTTAGCAAGCATGGCAGAAGTACATTGATATTGTTAGTGAGCTATATCGATCCTACTTGGACTGATGGTTTGATTGTACGTGGTGAGTGGTCTCGCTAGTCCTTGTTGTTTTTGATGTTTCTCTGTATTAGTACAGCGGTGTAGTTACTTACTTTCTGTTTGGTTTTCTTGTCGGATTGTTTGTTTTGTATTGCTAGAAGAGCAAAGGTGGAGATGGTAGCTCGATCGGTAATGATTCAAAAAGATCAATGGGACCGGTTTTCAGCACTTTTGTTTATGAGGAGGGATCTGAAAATGATTTGTAAGCTTCTTTACTACTGCTAACTATGGGAGGTTTGATATATTAGGAGTTCAGTTATATCTACATGGTTTTTCATGCTTTAAGTTCTGCTGAAACTGCCATAATCATGTTCAGCAATTTTTGTATGCTTGGGTTAGCTTTTTCGATCGTTGTTTAATTTATCAGCTCAGTTTGCGAACTAGAAGTGGAGATTACTTGTATCTTGGAATAGTGATTGTGGTGGTATTGTGTCTTGTCTGTGAAAACTATAAGTTGCACAATTGGAAGGCCGATAGAGTACTAGGTACTAATTATGTGAAGTTTTATACACAATATGATCTTGCTCTTTGTGTACAATATCTTGTAGAACTAAGAGTTCTAGTTATCTGGTGTCTAAGTGTTTAGTTATATAAATTTTGTTTTTCATAGTGCTTCAAAAGTAGTCATCTGAAGTCAATGAGCTAATCTTTGTCATATCTCTACAACTCAGTAGACGGACTTGGTAGTTGTCCAACAGAAAACATGAGATTCTGGATTTGGAGATTTACTTGCGACCAAGCTTTAGCCGTGACTACCTCAAATATCCTTACTTTAGAAATTTATGATTTTTGTTCTGTTATTTTCCCTTCAATGTCATTGGATCCTTGACTCTACGTACTTATTCATGCATTTATCCTCTTTGTTCAGGCAATTACTTTGTCAAACTGCATTGTTGCTCACAATAATGACTTGTTCGCTTTGCTGGTGTCCTATAACTTTGCCGAGATAAAAAGCAATGTGTTCAAGCGATATAGTAAGGAAAACATTCATAGCCTGGTATACTTTGGTGAGTTTGCTTCCTTTTATTGGCTTATAGCGACTATGTTAATTAAACTAGATCGATGTGGTTCTGTGTCCGATGAATTAAATTAGATTAGTCTTATATTCTTTTCAGATGGTCCTAAATCCTCTTTGATTTTATTTTATTTTTTGTTTGTGACCAGATTCTGTGGAGAGGTTCCACATTTATGCATTTATCATATTCATCCTAGCTCAAAACATTCTGGAGGAAACATTTGATGGGAAACTGTTTTAACATTTGGGTACTGCAGAACGCTGGTGTGGTATTCGTCTGTGAAATGATCATCGATATCGTAAAGCACTCGTTCATTGCTAAGTTCAATGACATAAAGCCCTTTGCATACTCTGAGTTTCTTGAAGGACCTATGCAAGCAGGTACTGTTTTGTTCAGCTTCAGCAAATGTTGAGTTTAGATCAGTTCAGCAAATGTTGACTTATGATTCTAAATTACACTACTCAATGAGTGGGATTGGAGATTTGAAAGGTGGAAGTGCGGGACGAGAACCTGAATATCGTGGCAGACGTTCAAACAGGATCAAGAGCTTTGCCTACTTTCATCAACTATACTCGTGATGGTATAGAGGTACATGTATAGTCATGACTTAATTGAAAATTTGAAATAACATTTGATGGCCTCTATGCTTCGCCTTCTATCAGGTAATACATCTTCTGTTGTACTGTCTCTTCCATCTATTTATTTTTTTTCTAAAGTATTAGCTCTTTTTTTCTTTAAAAAGTAAATGATGTAACTAAAATAGAGGTTTGCTTGCTTGCGTTAAGAAATACGTGCATTTAATTTGGTGCAACATGAGAATTCTAAAAGCGTGCATGTATGCACATGTATGGTATATGGGTGATTCATTTTTCTTGATTTATGTGTGTTTAAATTTGGTAAAGTCCAGTTATATTAGTATTGGATGTGACTTGTAGTTGTGCAGATCCATCTTGTAGTTCAGGTGCTGCAGTTTGTTTGTTTCTTTGTTTGAGTTTGTTTGTTTTGTTTTTGGGTTAATTAAATATTAACTTGTTTACCCAATGATTGTGACTTGATTGTGTTGGTTTATACAGTTGTAGTGGGCGGTAAAGACTCAGAAATCATATAGCCAACAGCGATGAGGTGTGCATTGAAGTGGCTGATTATATACAGACTTTGGTATAGAATTTTGACTACTAAAATGATTTGGAGTAAGGCTAGTTTTTTTCTTTGAGGCAATGTGTGTTGATAAAACTGATTGTAACTTGTTATTCATATGTCTCTAGGCTAGCTTTTGTAGGCTTGGAGTTTTCTGTTGGATCATGAATTTGGAAAGAAAATTAATGGAATGTCCCATTTTTGGATGATGTGCTTGAGTTAAGATGTTGAGATATATATATATATATATATATATATATATATATATATATATATATATATATATATATATATGAACTGATGTATATAAATGGGAACAAAACACTAATGTCAAAGAAAACGATGTCAATTCAGAGATTACAAATCAGTACCTAAAACTGGACTGATGTCTAATGATTATGAACATATCGAAATATCACCCAAAAATCGATGTACACAAAACCAATGCACATCGATATCTAAACACCAAACCGTTATCTATTGTCAACGTACAAATCAGCTGTTATAAAGTAAACTGATTTACCATGAAATACAGGACATCGGTTTTGAAAAATAGAAATGATGTCTACAAAATTACTAGACATCGTTTCAAATAACGAAAAACGATGTTCCTAGTAACATAAAACATCATTCTTAATAGATTAACTGATGTTGCCTAAAGGCACATACATCGTTCTCAGGAGAATAAAGTGGCAAGATGCACGTAAAAATAGACACGAACAAACAAATTTTTTTGGAGACTGATGTCTACGAGTGTACTGGACATCGCTTCTGGAATAGAAATCGATGCAAATGTTCAAGTAGGTATTGTTCGACATATACTTTTTTAAGCATAAAATGTGAAAATATGAAGAATTAGACATACCTAACATACAAAAATATTATGATTATAACGATTATACATCGATTTGTTTTTTAGAATCGATGTTGGTTGCTGTCTGGGACATCGGTTGAAAACGCGCTTATACTGATGTCTATACTTTTCTCTACACCCACTAAGACATCGGTCGAAAATTAGTTTAACATCGGTCTAGAACCGATGTATATGAACAAAATTCTAGTAGTGATTGCTCAAGTTTGGTGGAAGACTTCCTTGAATTTGGTTTTGTGTTACGGAGAATCCAACTATACCAGAGAGGTTATAAATGCAGGAAGGGATGATACCAGACAACCTATTTGAGTCTAAATAGAAAAAGGTTATTTTTTTCAACTGGCATAGAGAACTAGGGATGCTTCCTTCTAAGTTATTAGTAACTACAGAAAATGTCTCGAGAGACGAAAGGTTCCCCAAAGAAGGAGGGATTTCTCCTGTTAAATTATTGAGTTGCAAAACAAAAGTACGAAGCTTTGACAAGGAACCGAGTCGTAGAGGAATTTTTCCCACCAGATTGTTTACACCAAGATTGAGAAAATAGAGTTGGAAGCAATTGGATATATTGACAGGAATGGTACCAGTAAGTGAGTTATTGTTTAGATGCAATACCTGCAATCTATGCAAATGCCCAATTTGAGGAGGGATTTGATGAGTGAAGCTATTGTTCTTGAGATTTAGCACTCTTAAGAAGCTTAGATTTCCTATATGTGGGGATATGGAGCCGGCCAAGCCTTGGGAGCTGAGGTTGAGCATTGAGACCCTCTGTTGATGCCTTTGACTGCAGGTGACACCATGCCACTGGCAAAAATGAATGGAGTCATTCCATGATTTCATGACCCGGTTGGGATCGTGTTGTATTTGAGCTTTGATTGCTAGCAGTGCCTGCCTATCAATCTCATTCCCTTCGAGTCTTGGATGGTTCGATTGCAATGAGCTACAACGTAAAATGAACATTGCATTTAAAACTAAAGAGGATATCAAAACCAATTTCGTGACCAAAACTCCCCCCATTTTCAATTTTTTCTTTGGAATAAAGAGACTGAGATAAATATGGGTGGTGTTGGGTTGTGAAATAGGTAGTTTTATGCGAGACATGACAATCTAATTTATAGGACAGGAAGTTTTTTAATATTAAAAAACTTCCTGTCCTATAAATTAGATTGTCAAAGGGATGGAGAACTACTCTTGATTAATGATTCATTGCATTCTTCCAAAAGAAGACTGACTTAACTCACTTGCTTCCAACTACAGACTACTCTTGTTTTCCAAAGACAGCTGTTGTTAGTGTGTACTGTGTGATTACAATAGTTTGTTGAACAACGTGAAACTCATTTTAAGTGCAGGGTCCGATTGCGGCTATTATCTCTTTCTTGTCCGGTAGTTTCATTCGGCATGAAACTGATAAAATGTCAGCTGTCATATGACTTGAAGCAGGGAACTATTGAACCAGTTTGTGAACAAGTTCAAACATATTGACAAGTTATTTCCGAATTCTAAGGGAATACTCCCTTGCCGTCAACTCGGTTTTCTGCAATGTAAAGGACACTACTAGAAAAAGGGCCTAAGGGGACACATAACATGTGTGCCTTTTGATACCTATAGGGACAAATATGTGTCCCTATTGAGCTATAAAGACATATATCATATGTGTGCCTATTGCTAGTGTTCCTATTGCTAAATGGAACACATATCTCAAGTGTCCCCAAATAAAAGAGTAGGTCTCATGAGTCTCTCTACACTACAAATCTGGATTCTGTATCAATTATTGTACTACAGTTGTACAAATACATTAAAAATATGCTCACTCTTGGGGACACTTGTATATGTACCAATGACCTTTTTTTTTTCCGGTTGACAACAGCAGAGAGGTTATAGACGGAGGGATGGAGTGTGAAGCCTAAGAGCAAGTTCACCCGTAGTCAAGAAAAGGCAAAGTCGAGAAGTCAAGAATTCGACCAGTCAAGTTACTGTTCACTGCCACTGGACATGGGTTTCCACCCGTTTTTTTTCTTGACCGGTCAAGACTGTTCATATTTCACTGTTCATTTTCCATTGTTCATTTAGTGTTTTAACTGCTCATTTTTACTATGAACTCTAGTATTTTGGGTGTGAGATGTTAGAAAAAATTGTAGGTATTTATAGAGAAATTTTTAAGAATTTTTTACAATTTTTTTCTTACCGTTTTATTAACGTTACAATCCTATACATAGCTATTAATTCCATTACCGTCGGATCCACCTGTTTAATTGAAAACAACGGCCCAGATCAAAGGACCAATTCAATAACGCTAGGCGACAAACGCATGCATCCACGCGGTCAGCAAATGCGGCTCCCTGATTCGTGCGTGGGGACAACGCAGCCTCTCCTCCGCGTCTCTCTCTGCTTGGCTGACACTGACGTCAACCACGTTGCTTCTGGGCCGAGCTGGCAGCTGGGCAAGGAGGGTCAAATAATTAGTCACGGGCTTGCCTTTTATTTTGACTACGGTCATCAAAAGCCAAAATTTGGCTGGACAATCTTGGACCGGTGGAGGACAGTTTTTGCAATTGCCCGTTCACCACATCATCATTCCCTCGATTTGCCCGGTCAAAACAAGACCGCTGGACTTGCTCTAATGGTTGATCTTTTCAACTGGCCTACGGAACCTAGGAGTCTAGGAATACTCCCCTACAAGTTGTCACTATATGCATCAAACAATTCAAGTCTAGAGAGGCTCCCCAGGATGGAAGGATATCTCCTAATTAACTTATTATCTTGTTTGCAGGTCCATATTTTCAATGAACTTATAACAGATACTGTTTGGCTCCAATTTTGTTGCAGCTGGTCAACAGTCTCTTTTCTTGCGCGGGCGTGCCAGCACCGTTCGGGTGCGGTCGTCGGGGGTGTCCCTTGACCTGACTTCTATCAAGCGATTGTAGACGAGGAGAGCACCAACCTCGTCGTGGGATTCTTTGTGCCTCGTGGTGAGGACTTTGCTGAAGTTTCTTCTTGTTAACACAATCGATACTCAATATTGTAGATCGAGCAGAGCGACATCACCGGGAAGTGTTGAGATCTTGCTAAAGCGTGACTTAAGCTTGGCTGGGTTGCTAGGGCGTTACCCTTGCTTGGCTGGTTCTGTAACCGTTGTGGTCGCGGCACTACCGTCGGCTCCCGAGGAGACTAGGACCGAAGCACGTTGACAGAGGGTTTGGTGGCACTGAAAGTCGGCTTCTGAGAAGACTAGGACTAGGAGTGTGATCACCGGTAAGAGAAAGAGAAGGAGAGGAGTTTGCTCTTAGAGAGGTTGCTCTAGAGAGAACTTAGATCATCTTAGAGATGTTTTGATGTTGTGTTGTGAATGTGTGTGTTAGAATGAGAGGAGAAGGTGTTTATATAGGGAAGAAAAAGAAGAGTGAAATGATGAGTGGAAGAAAAATAATGAAAGTGGAGTATGAAAGTGATTTGTAAAATATGGAAAAGATAGAGAAATGATGAAATGATGAAATGAAAGCAAAGCATGAAGGTGTAGAAACATGGAAGTGATGATGATCTATTAAAGAGATTGTCTTGAAAAATATATCCAAGGAAAAGAAGAAAAGCATCTAGCTTTCTTCATGTGGGTAGGAAACATGAACATGTGAATATTGAGCTGGTTTTAGGTCAGTTTCTGCCCCTTTATTCCTTCAATTATTTCTCCAACAAGACTTCAGAATGAGCCTTCGACTTCTTCATAAAAAATGTTCCACTATGAGTGTAGATCATCCTGACAAATTTTCAGAGCTTTATTCCATGTGGTTGGGCTGGAAATGCTGCTGGACCTCTTACAGGTCCAATTTTCCAGTTTTGCTTCTGTAGAAAATTGGACTGATTGTTTGAAGGCCTTCCACTCAAAAATATCTCTGGCACTCTTCATAAGAAATGATCCTTCGGCTGTCTAGAATGGATCTGCAGAGTTTCAGCTCATTTCAAGTTCATTTGGTTAGTCTGCCGCCCCTACTTCCTTGTTTAGCTCGGTTTCTCCTAGCCGAAGTAGGAAAATGTGCTAAAGTTGACTTTTCATGCTTCCATGCTTCCATAGTAGGCTTTATTTAGCCTCTAAATATATATTTCGAGCTTGTCGAAAATATATAGCTTGAGCCACTGACATTGGCTCAATTTCTCCAACACATGCCTTGTCAGGCCAAAATGTTCATTTTGGGTCCAAACAGATACAACTAGATACACACTCTGGGATAGTACGTACTTGTGGAAGAAATCTTGTTAAGGTGAACAAATTAATCAAGGCCAAAAGCCAACTCCCTCTTCCAAGGATTAAAAAGGCAATACCAATATAAATTTCATCCTCACTTGGACAAAATACCTAAATCATGCTCACTTCGTAGAAAAGACCAATGAACACACACGAACTCCAAATTTCTAATTCCTTCAATTCTAACCAAAAATTGAACTTGAGTATAACAAAGATCATGTAATGTTTAGAGGGTCTATTAACGTCGGAAATTGACCGAAGTGAACTAAAACCACCGCTGCAAACCGTGAACCCCAAGCAGCCTCAACACCTCAAAATACCAATTCTTCCAAACCCAATTGAAATTGGAAATCACACAATCATGTAGAGTTCATCAAGTCGACCAACTTTTATACCTGAGTTGAAACCCAACGTCGCCGGAAAACACAGTACATGGCCTGAAAACTCACACACTTCGAATGCTTGATTCTCTCTCCCAAGTTGACGAATTGAAAAGAAAATACTACAGGCCTCTTCACCTCGCCAAGACGAAGCTATCGCCACCGGTCTCACTTGCAGCCGTGGACGGAGTAGGAAAATCTGCCGGAGAGCCCGAGAATCTTTCGGGCTTCGTTCTGCCGCCGTCGCTGCTAGTTCGGAGAAGGGAGAACCGGCTCTGCTTCGCGCCGCCTAAAGGAAGCTAACGGCGCTAGTGCGACGTTGGCCGATGGCCGGAAAGTGAAGAAATTGTCGGATCGCCCGTCGCTGCAAAACGGGTCGGGGAGAGGTCGGTTTGGGCTGTGATCTGAGGCTTTTCGAGCTGCTCCAAGTTAAGTATATAGTTAACTTCTATATAAGAATTGTCCAGATGTAGCCGCCTGTAATTTCTATTTTTAATTAAATTTCTGGATAATACAAATTTCCAAAAATCATTAAAAATAATTTGGGTTTCCAAAAATTCTCACGTAACGAATTCTAGTTTAATCATTCGGGCTTGAAAGATAAAATTTGAAAAATTAAAAATTTAAATAATTTTTAAAAGCTATATATAAAGAGTTTTAAAAATAATAGAAATTCAAATAAAATTAGCTCGAAATTATTTTTCTTTTCAAAAATAGAAAACCGAAATATCGAGATCTCACAATCCAACCTCCTTAAAAAGAATTTCATCCTGAAATTCAAATAAGAGTACTTGGTAGTAGAATTCTTTAATATCTGTCTCACAATGTTGTTTCAGTGCTATTTCTCCAGTCATAAATCTTACAGTGGAAAGTAGTACTGTCAATTTGCATTCATTAATCAATAAGCATTCAATTGCAGAACATCTAGGGGGATCCGACGATCAGTCGGGCCCAAATTTGAATTCAGTGTCGTAACTATATAAACACAGATAGCGAAGTCTGTTTATACTTTATTCACATTACTTTCTGTATACTGAACCACAATTAGCTCTCTTACCTCATTCATGTCACTTCAACTATTTGCCACTTCATACTCAATGCATTCTAACTTCACCACAAATAACCATATGCCAAATTACTAGTCTAATAACATCCAAATCAATGCCAATTTCCAATTTCCATTCTTCCAATATCAATTCCTTGATCCGTATATAAGAACCTTACTTATTATAACAAATAAATGTCAACAAGGAAATATCCTTCAGTATTCTAGATTCTGATTTCACATTTGTCAATCTCCGTCAAATTCTGCCTTCTGAGTATGTTCTCGATCGGCTATGTTAAAAGGTTTGAATGCTAGAAAAGATTTTTCCATGCCATTAATTTTCAATTTAGTTTTGTACAATGTCGGAGTCAAATGAGGAAATTCTTGATTTTTTTTAATTGACCTAGGTAACTAGGAGCAAGTTATTGCTATCTATAAGAAATCTCAATACTGACAAGACAGGTTCCCAAAGGAAGGAGAGACCTCTCCAGCTAAATTATTATCTGGCATGGTGAAGATAGAATTGGTTTCCTATTACATTTTTCATCCACCTAAATGAAACATTACCTTATGAAATCCACTTAAGTACAATACTAGCCTCTTAACACACGCTAACGCGTGTGTCAATTTGCTTTTTCTTTTTGTTATATATTTATGTAATATTAATCTGATTTTTTTTTGTTTTCAAATAAGAATACTCTTTGCAAACTGCAATTGCAGTTCTAATGCAGTTGGGAAAGAACTGCCCAGCCTCTCACTTTTTTTTTTGGGGGGTGAAATTTGCACCCCTAAAATTGCAAACCACACCCCCCTTTCATTTTTTTAATGATATTTCATATCACTTTGTTTGCAATTCCTAAAACACCCTGAAACACTCTCTCTCTCCCCCCTCTCTCTCTTCCAGACCACCACCAAAGTCCTCTCTCTCTCTCTCTCTCTCTCTCTCTCTCTTCTTCCCGATCTTCCTGAAAACCTTCTCATCATTCTCCTCATTCTCCCTCTGCCGAATCCTCAGCTGCATCAACAACCACTTGACGACACTTTCTCCTCCGGCGACGACGCCCCAGCCCGACTCTCCAGCAGCCGAGTATCTCCGGCCGAATCCGCCGCCGCCGATCCCGTCGCCTCGCTCCCGGTCTTCGCCTTCTCTTCCATCAAGCACCGCCGAGCCTCCTCCACTGCCGACTGCACCGTCTGCCTCTCGAAGTTCGAGCACGACGATCAGCTCCGGCTACTCCCTCTGCTGTCACGCCTTCCATGTAACACGTGGCTCCACCAGCAGACCTGCGCCGCTCCTACTCCATCGGATCGTTCGACTACCTCGTCGAGAACGACTCCAAGGTCCGATTTTCCAATGCCAGAAACGGCTCGTCTGATTGGAAAGAAGAGGTGATTGTTGTTCTCGGCGAGCTCTAGCCGCCGCTGCCGTCGGAGGCCAGTCTAGCCACTGACGTGGCCTCGGGAAGGAGATGGCTTAAAGCTCCGGCAGATTCTTTACCGGCAGTAGTCGAACGCTATGGATGTGGCAATTGCATTTTGTGTAATATCGGGTGGTAAACGATTATAAATTTGGTAAACGATATCTGATTTGATTTGGTAAATGATATAGTGCTTAGGATTTTGGGGATGGTGGGTTTGTGGAAAGAAAGGATTTTGGGGTTGAATTGAGGTTGGGGGGTGGGAATGGTGTGGTGAAGAAAGTGCAGACCAAGTGTTCGACGAAATGGCTGAGTTACGGCGGGTGCATTCCGGCAATGTTGACGGCGTTGGAGGAAGTTGAGGACTTGGATGAGGCTCTGAGGCCGTGGGGAGAGACGCTTAGTAACAAGGAAAGGAACATAATTTTGAAGGAGCAGAGGAGTTGGGAAAGGGCTTTGGAGATTTTCGAGTGGTTTAAAAAGAAGAGGTGTTATGAGTTGCATGTGATTCACTATAATATAGTGCTTAGGATTCTTGGGAAGGCGAAGAAGTGGAGTCATCTAAGGAGTCTTTAGGATGAGATGAATGTGGAAAGAATAGCACCCATTAACTCAACTTATGGGACTTTGATTGATGTTTACAGTAAAGGTGGGTTCGAAAAGGAAGCGCTTATATGGCTGCAGAGGATGACCAAGCAAGGAATGAAACGTGATGAGGTTACTATGGCCATTGTGCTGCAGTTGTATAAGAAAGCAGGGGAGTACCGAAAAGCGGAGGAGTTTTTTGAGAAATGGTCGGAGAGCTCCTTGCAAACAGAGGGGAGAGAGAGGGAGGAGAGAGAGAAGAAAAGACCCAAAAAGAAAAGAAAAAAGAAAATTTGACTTTAAGGGTGTTTTAGGAATTGCAAACAGAGTGATATGAAATATTATTAAAAAAATGAAAGGGGGGTGTGGTTTGTAATTTTGGGGGTGCAAATTTCACCCCCCTTTTTTTTTTTTCATTTTCTGTTTAGGGTTTTAGGGGGGAAAAGACTCATAAGGGTAGTCCTTTCTAGGGTAGTCCTTTCTAGGGTAGTAACAAATATATCATATGCTGACTTTTGGGTCCAAAACTCACTTTTTTTTAGAAAAACCTGTTCAAACTTCTAAGAAAAACAAAGCTAGCCTTCAACATGCCCAAGTTTTTCACCTAAAGGCTCCCTGCCTAACGGTTACTTTAACAGGCGAAATCACTGCTGCTTGTTTCTATCCTAAGCTGAGGCAACTTTTCCTAAGAAACAGAAAATCTGAACTTACAGGTAGTATAGGATAACTTCTGAACACGATAGATAACAATATATAACTTGCAAATTTTATAAAAGACGTGATGAAGTGGATGAGCTTACTGAAAATATTTATTTAAACATAATTACAAGCTAAGGATTCAGAGCCTCATTCTCAGGTAAACAGCTAAAAAGCTGTTTAGCTATCCATGAGAATGATTACAGATACTTACTTGTAAAGAAAGCACACTACTTCACACTAGACAGGAAGGAAGGAGCACACTGCTATTATGGCATTCTTTACTTTTTGAGAGAAAACTCTTCTGCTCAAGTTTCTTATCTAGAATTTTTCTGATGCTCTGTTTTCGAATGCCTTACAACTGAAACCTAAAGCTCCTTACATAGGGAGCGGAATTCAAACTGGAATTCAAAACAATAAAATGTATAGAACAACTCCGTGAATTTCTGCTTTCATGAGTGCTCCTGATGATGGAGGTCGGTTGGCGAAAAGCAGATTCCCTTAGGTGAAATGTTTTTCACCTTGTTCTTTTCTGAAAAGCAAAAGCAGCTTTTGGGAAGAATCCAAAAGTACTTTTCGGTGCTTTCTACACCTGCTGCTTCACATGTTCTCGTCCGTTTCTGAGTTGTGGCCGAGGACAAAGGAGTTGCTGTCCATCCTGACCATTCTGGCCGTAGTTGCATTTTCCTCGACATCTGTATCTACATACATCTTGTAGTGGTTGTCATTTTCAAGCTTTTCCACCCACTGTAAGCATGCCAGTGTCGAGTCTATTTCTTTCTTTGTGAGATATATGAAGAGGTCACTGCTGATTGCTTCAAGATGATCATAGGCAGTGATTATTGTTTTTTCTCCTGCTGCCAGGAAAGTATTTCTTGTATCTTCTTGGATAATCTTCTTGATGTATTCAAGAGACATGGCCTTCATCCATGGAATACTTGAATTTGGCTGGCAATTGTATCCAACACAGGCGGGCTGAAGATATCTTTTTTGAATAATTCTCACATAATGATAAGGATAAATGTATTCAACTTCACCGTTTGTTCTGTGAATCCATTCTGGTGGAGTAGATCTGAACTTCAGTCGAAGAGTACAGTCATTTTTCCTGACATTTTTGACTGTGTTGACGATGATAGGGGGCATGCCTTTGAGATCATCATTTGTTTTGGTCCACAGATTATGGACAAAACCATTTTCAACAAGCCAAAGCTTGTGTTCTTGAGGATGTTCACTCTGAACATTAACTCCGTATCTTCCAACATAAGGTCCTGCAACAATGAAGAGGGTTGGAGGAATACAGTCCTCAGAATTGTGACTTCCTATCAGATTATGGAATTCAAACCAATCTGTTTCTTTTAAAGCTATGATAGGAATTCTAGCACTTTCTGGATCTTCCAGATAGTGAATTTTTTCACTTCGAACAGCACTATGCTGCACTTCTTCATGCTGCGGTCTAGCATTTTCATGGAGTTCTTCAGCTAAGGCGAACAAAGCTGGGAACATGATACCACTGTTTCTTTCTTGAAAAGCAAATAAGAGGTTATCTAGGATTGCCTTCTGGTGGTATGCTAGCCTCCTGCCAGTTCTGAACACAGGATCAGCAAAGGTTCTTAATTCATAATTAAAAATATTTATAACTCCAGTTGGAGTTGGTTTGCTTTTTGGCAAAGCAACAGCCATCAACGGTTTTGATGAACCTTTACCGTCTTTCGTTTGAGACGGGCTAGCCAATCCTTTACCCTGGGATTGATCAATTGTGGCTAGTCCTTTGGGACTTAGCAGAAACCTTTTGAGGATTTTTTTCTTTGGGATCCTCAGCAGTTTCATGTTCTTTCCCAGATCTTCTGCTTCTGGGATTGCGACCTTCGTCGTCATCTTTTCGGCTGAACATGGCCAGTTCTCTGGTTAGGGCGTCTGGAAGATAATTTTAATTTGTTTCCTGCAATTAATTCAACATTATAATCATATTGGTTAAGGAACAATTGCCAGTTTGCTAATCTTCCTCTATCAGCAGCTTTATCAAGTTTAAAGTTTTTGAAATTCTTTACTCTAGCACAATCGGTGCGAACAGTAAAAGGTTTTCCAAGAAAAGCTGGAGAATTTTAAATTGTTTTCTTGACAGCCAGAATTTCCTTTTCCCCTGTGGAATAATTTAGTTCTGCAGGGCTGAACTTGCCACTACAAAATTTACAGATCTTTTCAATGTTAGTTCCAGGTGTTTTTGCCAGGACTACACCGGACCAGTAGTTATCGCTCGCATCTGTTTGGAGGATAATTTCATCATTTTCCTCTGGTTGTTGTAGAGAAGGGAGGTTTTTGCAGAGATTTTTTATCTGCTTCACTATTTTTTCATCATCTTCAGTGAAGTTCCATTTTCTTTTGGAACTTGTTTTAGGAGATAACATTGTTGTTAGTCCTGAGATTTTGGGAATGAAATCTCTCCCATAGTTTATGACTCCTAAGAATCTCTCTAGACTCTTAGCATTAGGAATTCTATCTGGGAATTTCTAGATTTTCTCAAGGATGTGAGGTTGGAGTTTTATCACTCCATTCTTAATGTTTATTCCTAGGAAATCCACTTCATCGAGGATAAAGAAGATTTTATTTTCTCCTAGGATAATTCCATGCTGAACTATCAGCTTTACAACCTCATTGAGGTGTTTCATGTGTTCTTCTCTGTTTTTGGAGAAGACAAGGATGTCATCAATGTAGACGACACAGAACTCAGCCACATGCTTGAAGACGTTGTCCATCTTTCTTTGGAAGATTGAAGGGGCTTGTTTTAGACCAAAAGGCATTACTATCCATTCATAATGACCTTGTGGTGTTCCAAATGCAGTGAGAGGAATACTCTCAGGATGCATCTTGACTTGTCAAAAACCCGACTTTGCATCGAATTTTGAAAAGACTTTAGCTCCTCTGAGCTGGTTGATCAATACTCGTACTTGAGCAATTTGATAACCGTCTTTGACA
Organism: Rosa rugosa; assembly: GCF_958449725.1. NCBI lineage: Eukaryota > Viridiplantae > Streptophyta > Magnoliopsida > Rosales > Rosaceae > Rosa > Rosa rugosa. The sequence continues at coordinate 36,803,415 of NC_084825.1, forward strand.
GTCTTCTTATTGACATCTCTGTAGTCAATAACCATTCTAGCTTTTCCTCTGAGGTTTTCTGCATGATTTCTCACGTAGAATGCTGGAGCATGATGAGGGCTAGTGAATGGTTGAATTAATCTCTTGTTCAAGAGATCTTCTATATCTTTTCTAAATTCTTTTTTATCTTCCTCTTTGTACTGAGGAATTGCTTTGACATGACAGATGACATTCATGTAATGTAATCTTAATTCACAGACCACTGGGTCTTTTTCCCAAAATTTCTGAGGGTCTACATCGATATTCTGTTCGAGTAGTTTCTTGATTTTATCAAGAGTAGGGGTTTTTTGAGACTCAAGCTTATTCTGAAAGTTCTTGAGGTTATGCTCATGGAGAAAACTAGCTTCTTCATCTTCACTGGTTTCTTCTTCTTCTTCAGAAGATTCTTCAACAAGTAGTTCTTCTTGTTGTTTGATTTGGAGTATGGGTTCGAATTTGGGTTTGTAGGGGGTAAGATCACCACTATTCTGTTGCGATCTCTGATACTGAGTAGTAAAATTGGGACCTACTACACTTTTGGCTTGTGTAAGTCGGTCTGCCCAGAACACCCGTTCTCCTTTTCTAAAGCCTATCGCTTCTTCATCCTGGATGAATCTCTGTTGGAGAATAAAATCATTTCCCAACAAGAAATCTGATCTTTGGCCTTCAGATTGCCAAACGTTGTGGATGATAAATGTTCCTCCACCAATGGTGATAAGGACATTTTTTGCTACTTTGTTCATTGTAAGGTGGCTTCCGTCAAACGTGACACCAGTAGCTGTTCTTTTTTTATCTTCTTTCCAGAGTTCTTCTGGAATTGCAAATCTCTTTGCAACAGTAAATCCCGATCCATTATCTACAAATGCATGTAGATGATATTTTTTGTGATAAGGGAATTTTAATCCAATCTCTATGTAGTTGCTGTATCTACTAGTAGAGACGATTTTCGACTGTTGAAGTTCATTTTCTTGAACTTCTTGTTCCTGTGGTATGAATGGTTTACATTCTTCTGCAGGATTTTCTGGTGTTTCAACCAATTCTATATTTTCATCGATTTTTTCTTCATTGATCTCTTCTTCTTTTATTTTTGAGGAAGAGGGTTCCATAATTTTTTGGAACTGAGTTTCTACTTCTTTCTCTTTTTGTTCAGAGAAATATTCTTCATATTCTTGTTCTACCAATTGGCTGACAAGGCCATTCTTGGTTTTCCTTCTTGCTTCAGCTATGAAGCATTCTTTGTGATAAGTCTTTTTCGACTTTTCACAGAACATAGGAAGTCCATTTCTTTCGTGACATAGGCAGTAGTCACAAACGAATGTACCAGGGTTCACGTGATAACAAGACATTATTGCTTCTGTCTTACTTTCCCAGTTTTTGATTTTCAGAACATTCATCTATCTAGATTCTAAGTATTCTATTTCAGAATCTATTTCAGAATCAGATGATTCTTCTTCTTCAGACCAGGCAGAGTAAACTGACCTGTTATCTTCTTCATCATCAGAATAGGCTATTTCGTAGCCCTTCATATTTGTTGTTTCTACTATATGCTCATATTCTTCAAAGAGAGCTTTAGTAGATCTTTTACCCTTTTCCGGGCATTCATTGGCATAGTGTCATTCAGCTTTACATAACCAGCATGTACAAGCTTTCTTGTTTGGCTGTTTATTCTGATGGTTGCCTTGGTGATTCTTCTTTTTCTTGAAGAATCTCTTTTTAGGATCTGTATCCTGTTGTTGTTTTTTGAAATTGGAACTTTTCTTAAATTTCCAACTTCCTTTCTTATTACTCCTTTTGAATTTTTTAGAGTAATAGTTTTCTTTTTTCTTTCTGTGGAACTTGGATTCATGACATCCCCAGTTGGTTGGCATATCCAGTATTCCATAACAGAAATTTTCAACTCCTTTGAGTTGTTTCTTAGCCATCTTAGCTCTAAGATTGGCTTTGCATTGTTCTTTCAGTAATTGCCTAATTCTGTCGGCAATCCCTCCAACTGAAAATCTTTCAATTGGTTTTTCAGCTATGCTTTCTCTCACAGCCGTTCTCCATGGTTCAGGGAGTTTTCTGTGCAACAAGTTAACTAGATCAGTATTCTCTAGTTCACCGATCGTACAGTAATATTCTTGAAATTCATTCAAATATTCTTCAAAATATCTCATGTTACAAATTTTGAGAGCATAGATATTTGATTTGGCCGTTTCTTTCGCCTTCTCACTTAGATTTGAGAGATCTCCACAGAACTTATCGTACAGGGGTACTGCAAAATCATACGGAGATTTCGAAGTTTTGATTTCTTCTAGCCAGTCTTTTCCTTTGGCAGTCTCTTTGAAAGAGAAGTAATACTTTTTTGCTACTCCGGTGAGAGTAGTTTCATAGTACACCTGAAGATCTGGTGCTTCAAATTTTCTAAGGGTTAGAGCAGAGGCCATCATCAGGCTATCAACCCATTAGTCAAGAGTTTTTCTCTTGTCTAGAGCTTTGTCTAGGTTTAACTAGATACCATAAGAAGAAATTGGTACTCTGGGTATATTGTCCTCTGGGACAAATCTTTGAGAATTTCTTTCTCCATTTTTTCCCGTAGGGGCTTTCTGTATAGAGAGTTTTATTTTTCCCTTTTCTCTTATGATGAAAGTTTTGGAGCTTTCTCCTTCTTCCATTTCAATATCTTGATAGGGAAGGAGTTTTCTTTCCTTTCCTGGCTTGAAATTTTTCATTTCTTCGATTAGTTTTTCTAATCGTTCAGGATTTTCGCAGTTTTCTGCTTCCTCATAGAGATCATAGAGTTTTTGTGCTCTAAGCATATTCATTGGTCTGTTTAGATCAGCTTCTAATTCTTCTTCAGTGATAGGTTCTGTTGGTTCTTCAACAGAAAATTTGGTACCACTGCTACTAGCTTCTCTAGTGCTGTAGCTTCTTCTGAGAAGATTGTTGTTTATCCTGATATTCTCAGGATTGACATCACTTTTTCTGTGATTGTCAAAATTTAGACTGATTTCTTCAGTCTTTCTACTTTCATTGATTTTTGCTTTGGCACTTTCTGGTGGTTTTTTCGGACCAGCTAATTTCCATTCAATAGGAAAAGTTACTTCATTCCAAGTAACCTTGTGAATCTGTTGTGAATGATTCTTCTGACTGGTAAGAAATCCAGTAGTAAGACCTGGGATATTAGATATCCTTGTCTTTGGTTCTACCGTAGTGCTCATCAGTTTATAGTATATTCTGTATACTATTGCGAGTTCTTGCATATCATTTTTTATAGATATGTCATCTGTCTTGACTCTCAGTCGTAGACAGTGAGCTGCATCTTTCAAGCTTGTTGAGAAATTTGGGAAACAGTTGAAATACGCCACTTGGTTGCATAAAGATGCTTCAAGTGTTCCCAACAGACTAGCTTGGAAATATGTTAGTCTATTGTCTTGTAAGACACATAGAACTGAACAGTTTATGTTTTCTCGGGCAAGTAGTTTTATGCCTACTTGGACTGCTCCAATATGCATAAATTGATAATTTTTTGATCTTGCTCGGGCAACTTCTTCAGGAGTGATCATCAAGAGATCAGTTTCTCCTGTTGTGGAGGGGGTTGTGAATTCCAATAGTTTGAAATGATGGCTATCCATTAGGTCAAACTTTCCCCTTTTGTAGATTTGTTTGAAATCTAACTTTGGAATTGAGGCGGTTTTTACCTCATGTTCGATTTCATTGTATTCGAACTCTTCAGCATTTAAGAGTTGTACTCCTTTCTTTTTTCCGAAGATGCTCATCATTTTGACGTCTTTGGCTTCTTTCGGATTTTCGTACCGAATACTAGTCTGACTAGTAGATGGTTCTAGGAAAATCATGTTTGGAACAGGATTCTTCTCTGGTCTTTCTAATGGTTTAAATCCATTAGCCTTCTTTGTTTTTACTGTAGGCACTTTCTTGTCCTTAAGTATATTTTTCATAGAATCCAGCGGTTTTTTGCTGTTCATTGATTTTTCTACTAACATTTGTTAGCTTTTCTTCTTCCGTTTTTGGAAGTTCCTTGATATAATCTATTTTGTTTTCCAATTTTTCTAATTGGTAGAATATATCAGGTAATTTTTCTAGATGATTTTGACATCTAGATAGTTCTTTCTGCAGGGTCTGATGTTTCTCATCAGAGGATTTAAGTAGAGAATTCAACTTCTCTAATATTAAATCAGACATTGTCCCCATTGGGGATTCCCCTTTTGAGCTCTGATACCAGTGATTTGCGGATCTAACCAATGCTCATATAATCAAGAGGTTTTTGTTCCTCTTTGAGAGTATATAAGAGATTTTCAATATTCTGCTTAACTTTATAGATTCTTGTTTGAATTCTAAAGATAATATCCCAGTAGTCGGGAGTTTCTCTTTTAAGACTTTCTCTAAAGTCTTTCAATTTTCTCAACTTTTCTTTTTCCTTTTTCAATTCTTTGCTCGTAATATTACAAATAGCAATTAGCTCAAGTCTATCAATAATCGATATTATGAATAGTAAAATTTAACTGTTTACCTTTGAATATAGAGGATGAAATTTAGCTGCAATTATAATTTAGACAAATAATTTCAAAATGGGCCCACCACGTTTCATTAAAAGTAAAATAATAGGAAACAAAATAATAGTAAAAGCAAGAATTGGAGAGAGAGAATGGTACTAATGGTATAAACATTAAGTGAAAGGAATAGTTGGGAGAAAAAGAGAAAACTTTTGTGTGAATGGGGTTGAAAATAAGTTGGTGAAGTGTATGGGGTGTATTTTGATATTTTATGGGTAAGTGGTCATTATCCCTACATTAAACTACAGATTTTAAAATTTAATAAAAGAAGGGCAATTTCAGGTGTTTTGAAAATTTAACCTTAAGGATTGTTTGCTTAATTAATACTGATTAGGAAAAGAAAATGCAGTAAAAGTTGATTTCCTTCAAACTATTACTACTGTACTAGTAATGCATCTTTTTTTTTGCCAACACGACTGTTTCAGGCTTGACTTTGTTGTTCGGCGGCGGCTTCAAGAGACTCTGACGGACGAGGTCTGTGGAGGGTGTGGTGGTTCTCTAAGGCGGTCGGCGGCGGCTGGGTCGCAGAGGAGTTAAACCTCCAATCTCCTTTCAGTTTCGGGTTGGATCGGGAGATTCCCTCGCACCCCACAACGATGGTGGAGGTCCTGGAGGATCGAGGCCGGCCGCCAGAAGAATGGATTGATCTGAAAGGGAAGATGGGTTCTGGGATAAATGGATTGACAGAGAGGTGTGTGGATAGTGGCGGCTGTGCTGGTGCTGAGTCTCGGTTTGAGCTCGGCTGGTTGTGAAAACGACTTCGTTCTGGTAAATTCACTCTAAATTTTCTTAATTCGATTGGATTTCACCTTGTTGTCAGTTGAATTTCAGTTTGTATTTAGAGACTTACTGTCGATCAGTTTTAATTGCAACTCGATTCAAGTCCATTTTTTTGTTTTTATTCGCTTGTGTTTAGTGGTTGAATATGCTGTTGTGGTGACTTGAAAATGAAACTTTAGCTGGGAATTTGAACTTAAGTAGCCGATTGGAGTTGTTTTTGTTTGGTTGTTGAGAAAAGGGTAGAAAATATGTGAACAAAAATTGATGGATGAATCTGCTGTGTTGGCCTTGGAAATGGAAATTTAGTACAAGAAAAAATAAAATTATAAAAACTTAAGGTCCGTTTGGTAGCATTTTATATCTGTTTTCTTTTTGTTAGATTAAAGAGGGAGAAAAAGAGGGGAGGAGAAAAAGAAAGGATAGCCACAAACCGAAATCTTTTCTCTGTCCTTCAACAAAGAAAGATCAGAGAACAGAACATAAAGTTGATAAAAGAAATATAACCTAACTCTCTTATTCTGTGAATGGAAATTCAATTCAGTTAAGTAATTACGGTAATACTTTGTTATACTTGAGTCTTATTATATATTTTACTTTAGCTGGCTTACTTGGAAATTAAATTTAGCCTAAGATTGTTGTGGAGGCATGCACTTTTGTTTTCATCGCTTATTGTAACCTATATCTTGAACGGAGTCCTATTTTTGGTAACATAGGTAAAGGTTCCGACTTGGATCAACGGTGTAGAAGCCGACGAGTATGTTGGTGTTGGGGCTCGATTTGGACCTACCCTGGAATCAAAGGAGAAGCATGCCAATAATACTAGAGTGGTTCTGGCAGACCCCCCTGATTGTTGTACCAAACCCAAGAATAAGGTATACTTGTTATGATCTTTCCATTCTATAACATCAATTTACACTGCAATGTTTTACAGTAATTAGAAGTGATAATCTTCCTGATTGGAAGCTATCGGATATGCTCATCTGATTGTGTAGTGCATATCTTTTGGGTAGCTTGCACGTGAGGTCATTTTGGTACACCGAGGAAATTGCAGTTTTACCACCAAGGCAAATATGGCTGAATCTGCTAATGCTTCAGCCATCCTCATCATAAATAACCGTCCAGGTATTTGCATCTAATTTTTCTTATCTTCATGGTCTAGAAAAGTCTCCATCCTAAAGTCCTCTAAACTCTCTTGCAGAGTAAAAATGTTCAATACATTTTTACAATTAATATGGGGGAAAACAGTAGCAAGTGAAAAGAAAATTTCATTGTTATAATCGTTATTGTTTATAAAAAATGACTGTCAAAATTGATCAAGTGAAAATAAGTATATGTAACAATAAGTATGCTGTGTGTACTGTAGAAAAAAATGGTGGTCAAAATTGATTAGGTGAAAATAAGTATATGTTACAAAAAGTATTGCTGTGTGTCCTATAGAACTTTTCAAGATGGTTTGTGAAGACGACGAGCCTGATGTCGAGATAGGCATACCTGCTGTTATGCTTCCCAACAAAATTGGTGAAATCTTGGAAAATGGATTAACGAACAATTCCATAGGTATGCTTTTCCTTTTCTGTTCACATATACACCTAACTATTTGCATATAATTTCACCTTCTAAGAGGGGTTTTCTTTTGTTTGTACTATTGTCTATGCGATCCCTTTCTTCAGTTTCTGTGCAGCTATACTCTCCATTGCGTCCACTGGTTGATATTGCAGAAGTATTTTTATGGCTTATGGCTGTTGGTACCATCTTATTTGCTTCTTATTGGTCTGCATGGACTGCAAGAGAAGCAGCTATTGAGCATGACAAGCTATTGAAGGTTATGCTATGCCTTTTTGCAGCTATTTTGTAACTCTAGTGCTGTATATGTGGCTTCAATTATTGCTGGGTGCTTAATTGCTGTGTGCAGGATGCTTCTGACGAGTCTTCACATGTGGAAGGTGGAAGTGCTGGTCCTCTAGTGGAGATTAGCACCATGGCAGCAATTCTCTTTGTTGTGATTGCTTCATGCTTCTTGGTTATGTTTTACAAACTTATGTCCTTCTGGTTCATTGAGATTCTGGTGGTTTTGTTTTGCATTGGTGGGATAGAGGTATCCTGTTTTTGTATTATACAAATTTTTTCTCTATAATTATAAATTCTTAATTGAGCATATACTGGTTAATATTATTTTCAATGAGTCCTCTGAGGTGAATACTGAACCATGCAGTCTCTTTCTTTTTATAGGGCCTACAGACTTGCTTGGTGGCCTTGCTATCATGGTAAATGTCTTTTTCCTCCTTATGTTAGTCCTTAGCCTTTGTGATGCTTTCATGTTGTACTTTATTTTTTATTTGTTATTTTGGTGGAGGCAGGGGAGGATTTGATGGGTAATTCATTTAGACATCCATTCATCACTTGATTCTGCTAGACCTTGTTTTTTTGGGACGAACTTTGTTTTTTTTTTTTTTTTTCCTGTTGGCATTTATTCTATAGTGTGATCTGTTTTATCATTCTTTATTATGGAAGCAGAATTTGATAGGTAATTCGTTCATACGTTCGTGTAAATTACATAACCTTATTATGCTAGCTCTTTCTTTGTTTGTATCCTTTCTTCTATTTTTTGTTTTGTTTTGTTTTTTTTTTATTTTTTTTATTTTTTTTGGTGAATTCTCTTATAGTTTTGTCATTAGCTTCCAAACTATAAGAGGGCCAAAGAATGCTGATTACATGGGTTGCATTGCCAATGTGTACCAGTGCTTCTTTAAGAAACACTTTTACTTAGAAGTGCTTTTTGTAAGCAATGCCATAGATCTCCAGAACTAATGACCTTTGATAATACTACTGATGAGCTTTATGTGAGAACGCAAGCAAGCATCATTATTCTAGAAATCTAAATGAAAATTGATCTGTTATTAAAACTTGTAAGTTTTGTTTGTAAAGTCTCCTGAATATGAAGCTGACAACTAAGCAAATATAGTTTCAGACGGTTTAAACGTGCTGGAGAATCATATGTTAAGGTGCCCTTCTTTGGAGCTGTTTCATATTTGACACTAGCTGTCACTCCCTTCTGCATAGCATTTGCTGTTGTTTGGGCAGTGAATCGCCGTGTGTCATTTGCTTGGATTGGCCAAGATATCCTTGTAAGAAAATAAATTCTCATCTTTTATTTTGATATTGATCTGGTTAAATTTTCACTGGAATGTTCTAAATCCATACCTAATGCAGTGAATTTTGCTTCTGTATTTCCCTGTTTTACATTCTGCTGATTTATATATATATATATATTTTTTTTTTTTGTTTTTTTGCACTCCGAGCCAGTAATCTTTTCATTACAAATATTTCGCGAGAATAATATTTTTAAGTCATGCAAGGTCTGAACTCATAATTAGGCAATGTCAGTGTATCACAAGAGAATTTTGAGAAGTATTTATACATCAGGGGATCCAGGAGTTAGCAATCAACTACTGTGGATGGTAATTGTACATTCTTATTGGATTTTACTGAGTAATAAGGAGATTGGAAAACCTTTGTTTTAGAAGAAGGGTGGAAACTTCGTCACTTAATTGATATAGCATTAAAAAAGATAAGCAGAGAAGACCATAATCATATGTAGGAAAATTTAACTAATCACCCATAAACCATTTGTTCTCAGCTTTTCCGTTCAAATTTAGGTTGGCAGATAATCTCGTATTCTTATCTTCTCAGCAAAATAGAAAAATAATAAAAATTCAGCTGTATTTAGTTTTTTCCGATTCATTTGGATGTATGTATTGCTATCATATTACCAAAGGTAGAACAGTCATTGTTTAAATACCTATGATATGACTGATTGCTATTTGGTACCTGAAGTTTGACTTTGCCCTTATGCACTTCAGAGTTCTGTTTTTTTACGAGAAGGAACTGGTAAACAGATCACGCTCGTCCTTTTGTTTTATATGGACTGCATTTATTTCATACTATTATGGATAATACTGATAGCCGCACGTTATCTTTCACATTCAAGTGATATTTGTAACTTGTAATATGTTTGGTAGACACTAACTTGCGCTGAAAAATAATCAGGGTATTGCACTGATAATCACCGTTCTTCAGATTGTTCGCGTACCAAATCTCAAGGTGATGATTCACAATCATTTTTCCTTTTCTGATTTTTGTCGAGCAAAATGTGAACATTTTTCTTTTCATCTATTATTGTGCTGCTTACTATTGATGTTACATAAGAAAATGCAAGGTCATATCTATTAATATTCTTTTCCTGGGTTTAATCTGTAATTCTGTAAACAACATACTCTCAAGTCCTACTGTGCACTTATTTTGTTAAAAACACATGATGACTTCTTCTATTTTTTTTTATCTTGTCAATTATACTTTGATTTGTAGATATTCCTTATTTACTTATTTATTTATTTATTTATTTTTTGGTGAATTGGGGACCGAAGGATATCTCTTATTCGTTACATATTCTGTTGGATTATTAGCAATTAAGACAATGGAGCAATTCATACTGAACACCTTATTGAGAATGCACAAAGATAACCTCCCTAATCTCTCTCTCTCTCTATAATCAGGTTGGAACAGTTCTTCTCGGTTGTGCCTTTTTTTATGACATCTTCTGGGTATGTGTTTCTAAATGGTGGTTCCATGAGAGTGTCATGATAGTGGTGAGTAAATCAGAACTTCTCTGCCACTCCTAAAGATTGGTTTTGGGTATTGATACCTTTTTTACAAGTTGAAGACATTGAAATATTTATCTTTCCTATGTAGGTGGCTCGTGGTGATAAAAGTGGAGAGGATGGTATCCCAATGCTACTAAAAATCCCACAGATGTTTGATCCTTGGGGTGGCTACAGCATCATCGGGTTTGGTGATATTATCTTACCTGGATTGGTTGTAGCCTTTTCACTAAGGTTTGTATTTGTAAACCACATGTCTTTGAGAATCCCTTTTAAGTACCCTACAACTGAAACCTTGATCATAAATGTTTCAGAGACTTGTTTTCTTGTTATGTTATTTTTATTGGTCAATATGTCCATTGATTAGATATTTGTATATATGTTTTGGGATTTTATAAAATGAACATGAAAGAACATGTTAACATTGATTAGATATTTTGGGAGTTACTGTGTTATTCACAAAACTTGGATCAATTAATGATGAAAACATGGGACTTGAAACTAAATCATGACAGTTACACTTCATTAGTTATCACATCGTCCAAACACATACTAAATCGTGACAGTAACTTTTACAGGTATGATTGGTTGACAAATAAGACTCTTCGAACGGGTTACTTTGTGTGGGCAATGACAGCTTATGGTGCAGGTATGTACTGTGCTAAATTTTGGGACACGTTGCACTTTTTTTCTCTTTGTTATGCCAATGTTGCACCTGGCATTCATAAAATGCACTAATTGAGCCATCTAATAAATTTTGGGCGACTTAATAACTCTTGTTTATAAATTTCTGTGTGTTTATGGTAAACAGAGCTCAATGGAGATAATGAGTGGAGCATATATGAGCTATTTGAAAAATTAAGATATTTTAGGACATAATGACATAAAGTTTTCATGGAAAAATGCATTGCATCCATAGAGTGCAGTATATCACCAGAGGGAAAACTTCCCTGCAAAAGATAGAGATAGAAGTTTGGGGAAAGCCACTTAAGGAGCAAAGCAATTTGTCCACTGTCAAAGTGACCCTGTTTTTTCTCTATATAATAGTTGTTATGTTTATGTAGAAAGTCTAGTGCTCTATTCTAGCGAATATATGCAATTGGTTAGCAAGCCACCAGATATTTACATCATTGGTTTCGTCTTTAATAATTGCTTGGCAATTCGCACTGCAGGTCTCCTGGTCACCTATGTGGCTTTGAACTTGATGGATGGACATGGCCAACCTGCTTTGTTATACATAGTTCCATTCACACTTGGTAAGATTCTAAGCTTGGATAATCTGGCAGTAACATGCATAGTGTGCCTCTGACCTTTCTGCGCTAAATTATTCATAACATGAGCAGCAGTAATATAAGCTAGTTACGTTCTGCAGGTACCTTCTTAACCTTGGGACAGATGAGAGGTGACCTCAAAGTTCTGTGGACGAGGAGAACCAGAGAGGCCTTGCCCGCACGTACGACTCCAATCCTCTCACTCTCAATAGAAGAATCTGGATAAAGTAATTGTGTGATAGTTGGTTAGTATACTAGTTAGTAACTCAGATACTCTTTACATGTCAAAGCTGTAGGAGACCATAATACGATTAGAAAGTTGTTACTAAGATGATTTTAAATCACTTGATATAAAAACGGGACGTTTACAACATCCAACATGCATATGCCCAAGTTTAGCTCCATAAACATCATAGAAAGGCAATATCTCAGAAAGATTTGTTTCAACTTTCGCCTCTTGATCCCTTTCCAGATTGTACGCAAAAGCATACTGTTTATCTTTTACCAGTGTTGACTATGTTTGAAGTCCGCATCATCACAAAGTTCATGTTTTGAAAGAGTGAAAGACCAAGAAATGGTCTGATGGAAAGTTGAGATCCCTATTAGCTTGGATATAGGGATGGGAGAGGTGAAAGATTTTAGGCACACGCAAAATCTATCAGGGATTCATATATACCGAAACCCATCAGCACTAGCCTTAAGACAGTTTTCTAAATTAAATTGCCTATCTAGACGTCATGACTCCAAAGCAGTTGAATTGTAGAAAGAAAAAGAAGAGATGATGAAGCATTAAGCTACTGCAACCCATAACACAGCAGAAAACTTTCCGATGTTTCTGATGCAAGAAGACGGTCTCTAATGGAAAGCAATTCAGATGCAACGTCACTGACTTCTATCTGGTCTCTTGGGACCTCAGCAGAATACGTAATTCCAATTTCAAATATCAAACTCAATAGCTGTACATTTTCTTTAGTATAGTCGGTATCTCCTTGAAGTAATCTTGATCTGTTCTCTGTAACACGTTGTGCTAGAGCGGTCACTGAACATGTGATCAGTTGGTTTCTTCCCCATAAACATTTCTAACTAGTAACAAGAGAATGACGAAACTGTAGACATCTCCATATGTGGATACCTCATTTCCCATACCATACTCTACAATGAATACTAAAACTTGTCACCACAATTGTACATTTGTACTTGTGTAAGACAAAAGAAAGAGAAAGGAAACTGTGAATCATATTTAGGACAAGTAAATACCTGGAGCAGCATAACCAATTGATCCTCTGATCCCAACTGAACTTGATTGATTTGAAGTAGTACTGTGGTTAGTTTTGGGAGACCATTGCTTGGCGTGAGATCCCGGTGAACAATTGGTTGTTCACCACGATTTTGGAGATAATCCAGTGCATGAGCAATATCAATGGCAATATCGAGCCTTTGAATAAGACCTAAATGCTTTGATGGTCTCTTGCATCTTCTTTCCAGTTCTAAGTGAAAGTGGTATATGGTTCTGAAATAGGTAAGTTCCAAGTGAGGTATATGACAAATCAATTTATAGACATGACAAAATTACTTCACTCTTCGCTTCTTGTTAATTATAGCTGTTGATTTTCTTAAGGGACATAGGAAAGTGCAATGATTACATAACAAGGCAAGTTCATAACGTTGGCATGGTGCACCTTTATTTTCCAGAAAAGAAGTGTACAAGGCCACGGTTATTTCTTCCCTGAGTTTCGTTGGTACATGGCATCTGCAATTTCTCTTCCAATACACGTTTATTACTAAAGAAAAAGACATTGTCACGGCATGTCGTTACCAGATCGAAAGTCTCAACTTAATTGCCTTTTGCTGAGTCACTCTTTCTAAATCTAAGCATGATCTATGGTTGATAAGAAGGTGCATCACATATGGACTTTGGGGTAGACTTTCATCTAATTAGACAAAACTGATTTACACTGGATTGATCGAGACACATTAATTTAGCCAATAGTAACAGAAACACATTAATTCGTTTTTAATCATTTCCCAGCAACTGTAGCAGAAACACTGAAATCACACATAGCACAAAAGACATGCTCAATATCAATTTCATGCTCAATTGGTAAAAATACATGCTAAATCACAACACAACTGAATGAAGGTGAGGATGTTGCAATACAACTGATCAAGCTCATGACAGCTCCAGCTTGATTCATTGATCCGAATGGGATCATGTACGTGTTTCGATTTAGGATACATACTTACAGTAAGCATTAGTACTCTTTATTCATTTTAGTACATTAACATGCAAATTTCAAGAACCACTATGGTAGCAACTAGCAACAGGTCTTCAGAGAATTCAAAAACAAAACAGATCAGAATACAAGAACCATACAACAATTTATTAGCCATCACAAAACATAATAATTTATTGAAAGGTTCTAGTTGAGAAGATTGCGCCTAATGGATTGCAATTCAGATGCAACATCACTGATATCCTTTCTGTTTGTGGGGGATTCAACAGAACATGCAATTCCTATACCAAGTATCAGAGTCAAGCACTCCTCAATTTTTTGTGCTCTCACATTCAATCGGTTGTGCCTGTGAGCTTCAGCTACATTGGTGGTGCCTTCTTGAAGAAGTAGTGATTCTGAAATCTCTGAAACCAGTTCAGGGAGAGCTGTCTTTACATAATTATGAAGATTCAAGCTATCACTGAACATGTGATCAGTGGGTCGCTTCCCCGTAAACATTTCTAACAAGAGAATGCCAAAGCTGTAGACATCCCCGTATGTGGATACCTCACTTCCCATACCATACTCTACAATTTAAACAATATCATAAATATTTGTCACTACATATGCATAAATCAAATAGCTCTCAATGTTTTTGAAATATGTTACAGTAAAATAGGGCGAGCAAAAAATTCTGAAGCATATGAGGAAAATTACCTGGTGCAGCATAACCAACAGATCCTCTAATTCCAATGGAACTTGATTGATTTCCAGAAACACTCATGGTTGGTTTTGAGAGAAACCTTGACAGCCCAAAGTCAGAAACATGCCCAGTGAGGTCACCATCCAAGAGAACATTACTTGGCTTAAGATCACAATGAACGATCGGTGTTTCACAATGGTTGTGAAGATAATCCAATGCACTAGCAACATCAATGGCAATGTTGAGCCTCTGAATAAGACTTAAACTTTTGGGTGCTTCTGTTACCTCTCTAGTTCCATTAGATGGATGCAACCAATCTTCCAAGCTCCCGTTGTCCATGAACTCGTAAACAAGAGCCTTGAAATCATTGCCGCCAAAATCAATACTTGAACATGCAGTTAAGATCTTGACCAAATTTCGATGTCTGATATTTCTCAATGCCTCACATTCGGCCATGAAACTCTTAGCTGCTCCCCTGTGTAACATGTGAAGCACCTTCACAGCGACAACAACTCTATCATCAGCAAGGATTCCTTTGTACACAGACCCAAAAGCACCCACACCGATCAAATTAGCTGAAGAAAAACCATCGGTAGCTCTGAGGAGTGTAGCATATGAAACTTGCAAAACAGAGTTCCCCAAAATGCTTAAATTCGTTTCTTTCCTTTTCTTACCAAGAAGAAAAAGAGATAGCACCACAACCAGTCCCAAGAGAGTGAACCCGGAGACTAAAGAGATCATTAGTTTCATTCTACGAGACAACCCTTCTCCTTTAGACTCATTAAGCTTGCACATAGGAAGTCGAAGAATAGCCATACCTCCGCAGAGTCTAGCATTTCCAGCAACTGAAGTCGCACTTGCATTCTTAAAAACACCGCCAGTTGGTACTGCTCCCCAGAACTGGTTGAAGGATAGGTTCAGGTACTCCAAGTTCCGATTCTCAAGAAATTGTGGAATTTCTCCTGACAAATTGTTTTGAGAAAGGTCTAAAACTCGAATCCCTCTAAGTTCCTTCATAGATGAAGGGATGGGTCCCATGAAGAAGTTACCTTGCAAGCCTAGGATTTCTAAGCTCTGGCAACTGCCGAGGCTACTGGGAAGTTCTCCTGATAACAAGTTATTAAAAACGTGTAGTCCACGTAGATTCTTCAAATTTCCAATCTCCATGGGAAGGGAACCACTCAATTGGTTTCTATCCAATCCCAAAATTGTTGATAAAGATGAGAGTCCAATAACTTGGGGCGGTATCGTGCCATTCAGATTGTTTCCGGAAAGAGCCAATTCGTTTAACCAATGGCATTTCCCTAGGCTGGATGGGATGCTACCCTCTAGAATATTTTCTTGCAATTGGAGAAGTGTTAACTGTGTTAAATTTCCAAGAGAAGATGGGATGCTCCCTGATAATTGGTTGTTGTTAAGAAACAACCGCCCAAGCCCTGAAAGCTGCCCAATGTCTGTGGGGATGCTACCTGTGAAGGAGTTTCCTCCCATACTGAGTGACTGCAGGTTGACAAAATTCCCCAATCCAGTTGGGATGCTTCCATGTAGGTGGTTTTCTCCAATTGCAAGGATTTGGAGATTGATTGAGAGATTGGATATTGATGTCGGCAACGTGCCTCCAAAATTGTTTTGTCTTAAGTCCAATTCAGTAAGCTGTGTGGCATTGATCAATTCTGAGACAAAACTCAAGTCACCATCTTTACCGCTTCCAAGATTATTAGTACCGACAATGAATAGTCCAAGGTTATGAAGATTTCGTAAATTTGGCACCTGTCCAGAGAGTTTGTTTAACGAACATTGAAACGACACAAGATTTGTTGCCTTGGATATTGAAGAAGGGATGGCCCCAGTAAATTGATTGTCGAAAACGGAAAAGATTTGAAGGTTGGGAAAAGCATTGCTCAAGTTTGATGGAAGACTTCCTTGAATTTGGTTTCCTCCTACGTCGAAAAGAACTATACCAGAGAGGTTGTAAATGCAGGAAGGGATGATACCAGATAACCTATTTAACGAGGAATAGATACGTGTTAATCTTTCCCACTGGCATAGAGAACTAGGAAGGCTTCCTTCTAAGTTATTAATAGCTACAGAAAATGTCTCGAGAGACGAGAGGTTCCCCAAAGAAGGAGGGATCTCTCCTGTTAAATTGTTGACTTGCAAAGAAAAAAACTGAAGCTTTGACAAGGAACTTAGTTTGGGAGGAATTTTACCCACTAGATTGTTTTTACCAAGGTTGAGAGTGATGAGTTTGAAGCAATTGGATATATTGGCAGGAATGGTGCCAGTAAGTGAGTTGTTGTTTAGAAGCAATACCTGCAATCTATGCAAATGCCCAATTTGAGGAGGGATTTGATGAGTGAAGCTATTGTTCTTGAGATCTAGCTCTCTTAAGAAGCTTAGATTTCCTATGTGTGGAGATATGGATCCCCCCAAAGCTTGAGAGCCCAGCTCCAGCTTTGTCACCCTTTGGCGATGTCGTCGACTGCAGGTGACGCCGTGCCACAGGCAAAAGTGAAGGGTTTCATTCCATGAGCTTGTGACCCGGTTGGGATCGTGATGTATTTGAGCTTTGATTGCTAGCAATGCCAGCCTATCCGTCTCATTCCCTTCGAGTCTCGGATGGTTCAATTGCATGGAGCTACAACAGAAAATGGACATGGAATTTAAAACTAATGAGTATATCAAAACCAATTTCATAACCAAAACTCCCCCCATTTTTAGTTTCTTCTTTGGACTAAAGGGACTGAGATACATATGGGTGGCGCTGGGTTGTGAAATAGGTAGTTTTATGTGAGGCATGACAATCTAATTTATAGGACAGGAAGATTTAGAATATGTGATCAAGAAGTACTCGAAGGGATGGAGAACCACTGTTGATTGATTCATTGCATTCTTCCAAAAGAAGACCGACTTAACTCGCTTGCTTCCAACTAGAGACGACTCACGTTTTCCAAAGACAACTGTTCTTTGTGTGTACTGTGTGGTTACAATAAGTTTGTTGAACGTAAAGGAGGGTGAACCTCATGAATATCAGCTACATTCCAGTGCAGGGTCCAATTGCAGCTGTTATGTACTGTTGATTGATTCATTACATTCTTCCAAGAGAAGACCGACTTAACTTGCTTCCAACTAGAGACGACTCTCGTTTTCCAAAGACAATTGTTGTTAGTGTGTACTGTGTGGTAACAATAGTTTGTTGAACGTATGGGGGGTGAACCTCATG
This sequence comes from Rosa rugosa, assembly GCF_958449725.1. Classification (NCBI taxonomy): domain Eukaryota; kingdom Viridiplantae; phylum Streptophyta; class Magnoliopsida; order Rosales; family Rosaceae; genus Rosa; species Rosa rugosa. The sequence continues at coordinate 36,820,834 of NC_084825.1, forward strand.
AATATCAGCTACATTCCGGTGCAGGGTCCAATTGCAGCTATTATGTACTGTTGATTGATTCATTACATTCTTCCAAGAGAAGACTGACTTAACTTGCTTCCAACTAGAGACGACTCTCGTTTTCCAAAGACAATTGTTGTTAGTGTGTACTGTATGGTTACAATAGTATGTTGAACGTATAGGACTAGGAGGGTGAACCTCAAGAATATCAGCTACATTCCAGTGCAGGGTCCAATTGCAGCTGTTATGTACCACAAAGGCAGCTATTATCTCTTTCTCGTCCAGTAGTTTCGTTTGGTAATATGACTTGAAGCAGGGAACTACTGAAGTAGTTTGTGAAAAACTTCGAAATGTTGACAAGGTAAATCTCAATTATAAGGGAATACTCACTGGCCCTCAATTCGGTTTTGTGCAATGTAAAGGGTGACAACAGCAGAGGATAAGACGGAGGGAGGAAGAATGCCACAGAACAAAGTAAAGCCTAATGGTTGATCTTTTCAGCTGGCCTAGAGAACTAGGAGTCTGGAATTCCGTCTCAATTCAGCACAACACAGAACTCAAACAGTGAAAGTGACATACAAAATAGAGAGAGGTTATATGAAAGTGGAAGTGGAATGTTTGATTAAAATCAGCTCAGGCATTACAAACTTATAATAAAGCTCACAAATTGTAATTGTTAGAACCAAAATTGCAAAGATAAATGAGATATATTCATTATTCCTTAAAAAGCGCAAGAAATAAATGTGATCTCATACAAGCTTGTGATAACCGAGCAAAATTTAGCTCATGACACAAATTACTGTATAATTTATTTGTCCCACTAGAAGTACCAATTACAAAAGTTACCCCCGAAAACTGTGTCCTACTTACCCCAACAAAAGAAAAAAGAATTGAATTCTACAGAACAACAACAGAAAAAAAAAATTCAAATAACTTTGGGACACGTTGCACTTTTTTGGGACAACAACAACAAAAAAAATTTGGGACACGTTGCACTTTTTTTCTCTTTGCTATGCAAATGTTGCACCTGGCATTCATAAAATGCACTAATTGAGCCATCTAATAAATTTTGGGCGACTAAATAACTCTTGTTTATAAATTTCTATGTGTTTATGGTAAACAGAGCTCAATGGAGATAATGTGTGGAGCATATATGAGCTATTTGAAAAATTAAGATATTTTAGGACATAATGACATAAAGTTTTCATGGAAAAATGCATTGCATCCATAGAGTGCAGTATATCACCAGAGGGAAAACTTCCCTGCAAAAGATAGAGAAGTTTGGGGAAAGCCACTTAAGGAGCAAAGCAATTTGTCCACTGTCAAAGTGACCCTGTTTTTTCTCTATATAATAGTTGTTATGTTTATGTAGAAAGTCTAGTGCTCTATTCTAGCGAATATATGCAATTGGTTAGCAAGCCACCAGATATTTACATCATTGGTTTCGTCTTTAATAATTGCTTGGCAATTCGCACTGCAGGTCTCCTGGTCATCTATGTGGCTTTGAACTTGATGGATGGACATGGCCAACCTGCTTTGTTATACATAGTTCCATTCACACTTGGTAAGATTCTAAGCTTGGATGATCTGGCAGTAACATGCATAGTGTGCCTCTGACCTTTCAGCGCTAAATTATTCATAACATGAGCAGCAGTAATATAAGCTAGTTATGTTCTTAACCTTGGGACAGATGAGAGGTGACCTCAAAGTTCTGTGGACAAGAGGAGAACCAGAGAGGCCTTGCCCGCACGTACGACTCCAATCCTCTCACTCTCAATAGAAGAATTAATCTGGATAAAGTAATTGTGTGATAGTTGGTTAGTATACTAGTTAGTAACTCAGATACTCTTTACATGTCAAAGCTGTAGGAGACCATAATACGATTAGAAAGTTGTTACTAAGATGATTTTAAATCACTTGATATAAAAACGGGACGTTTACAACATCCAGCATGCATATGCCCAAGTTTAGTTCCATAAACATCATAGAAAGGCAATATCTCAGAAAGATTTGTTTCAACTTTCGCCTCTTGATCCCTTTCCAGATTGTATGCAAAAGCATACTGTTTATCTTTTAACAGTGTTGACTATGTTTGAAGTTCGCATCATCACAAAGTTCATTGTTTGAAAGAGTGAAAGACCAAGAAATGGTCTGATGGAAAGTTGAGATCCCTTTTAGCTTGGATATAGGGATGGGAGAGATGAAAGATTAAGGCACACGCAAAATCTATCAGGGATTAACCTTAAGACAGTTTTCTAAATTAAATTGCCTATATAGACATCATGACTCCAAAGCAGTAAAATTGTAGAAAGAAAAAAAAGGAGATGATGAAGCATTAAGCTACTGCAACCCATAACACAGCAGAAAACTTTCCGATGTTTCTGATGCAAGAAGACGGTCTCTAATGGAAAGCAATTCAGATGCAACGTCACTGAAATCTATCTGGTCTCTTGGGACCTCAGCGGAATATGCAATTCCAATTTCAAATATCAAACTCAATAGCTTTACATTTTCTTTAGTATAGAGTAGAAAAGAATACTTCAATTCAGGGTTAATTTGATAAATCTATTCATCCCACAATGAGGGTATATATACAAGTACAAAGGAGTAGTCTAACTCTAATAGGAAACAATATTTCCATAATTACAGGATATCCTAATTAAATAAAATCCTAATTACATACAGATTTACAGCGATTCTACACTCCCCCTCAAGTTGGTGCATAGATATCTATCATGCCCAACTTGTCAACTGAGCTGTCAAATACCTTCCTGGACACTCCTTTAGTAAGAACATCAGCTAATTGCTCCTCTGAGTTTACAAATGGAAAGCGAATAACCTTTCTGTCAAGATTTTCTTTAATAAAATGACGGTCAACCTCCACATGCTTTGTTCTATCATGCTGAACTGGATTATGTGCAATCTCAATGGCAGCTGTATTATCACAATGCAAATCCATAGGCTTTTTAAGCTTGTAACCCAAGTCTTTCAAGACATTACGAATCCACAACATTTCACAGACTCCGTGTGCCATACCTCGGAACTCAGCTTCTGCACTTGATCTGGCAACAACTTTCTGCTTTTTGCTACGCCAAGTGACAAGGTTACCTCCAACAAAAGTGAAGTACCCAGATGTAGAACGTCTGTCAGTTTTATCACCAGCCCAATCTGCATCTGTGTACCCAACAACTTCCAATTCATCTTTTTTCTGAAACAGTAACCCTTTACCTGGCGCCATCTTCAAGTACTTCAAAATACGAAAGACTGCATCCATATGCTCTTCACTAGGACAATGCATAAATTGACTAACAACACTCACAGCATAAGCAATATCAGGTCTAGTATGTGAAAGATAAATCAACCTTCCTACAAGACGTTGATACCTCCCTTTGTCAGTTGGAACTTGATCAGGATAAATAGCAAGTCTGTGATTCATCTCAATGGGTGTCTCCATTGGTCTGCAGTCCAGCATCCCTGTTTCAGCAAGTAAATCAAGGACATACTTCCTTTGTGAAAGCAAAATCCCCTTCTTAGACCTTGCAACTTCAATACCCAGAAAATACTTCAGTTGTCCCAGATCCTTCATTTCAAACTCCTTTGACAAATACTTTTGCAATTCATTCCTCTCTTTCGGATCATCCCCTGTAACAATCATGTCATCAACATACACAATAAGAGCTGTAATCTTACCATTCTTGCGTTTGATAAACAAGGTATGGTCAGAATTGCTCTGTCTGTACCCAAAGGCTTTCATGGATTTTGAAAATCTTCCAAACCAAGCTCTTGGAGACTGCTTCAGGCCATACAAAGACTTCTTCAATTTACACACCTTGCCAACGTCACTTGGGTAATTCTTAACACCTGGGGGCACATCCATGTACACTTCTTCCTCCAAATTCCCATTAAGAAACGCATTCTTCACATCAAACTGGTGCAAGGGCCAATCTTTGTTTGCTGCAAGTGAGATTAGAATCCGGACAGTATTAATCTTTGCCACAGGTGCAAAAGTCTCCTCATAATCAATCCCATAGCGTTGTGTATATCCTTTGGCAACCAACCTCGCCTTGTATCTATTAATAGTTCCATCTGCATTAAGCTTCACAGTAAATACCCAACGACACCCTACAGTCTTCTTTCCAACCGGCACAGGTACTAGCTCCCATGTTGCATTCTTTTGAAGAGCTTCCAATTCTTCATTCATCGCCTTTGTCCATTTTGGATCAGTCAATGCATCCTGCACGTTACTAGGAATAGATACAGTAGATAATTGATCAACAACAAGTGCATGTGACCCAGAAATCCTATGGTTAGACATAAAATTAGCTATAGGGTATTTAGCTTTGGCTTTGATATCTGGTTTATATTGTTTCTTAGGAATTCCCTTGGTAACCCTTTGTGATTTCCTAGGTTCGACACTTTCTAACCCAGAAGATTCATTAAAGTTTAGGGGTACCTGAGGAGGATCATTCTGACCGGGATCTTCAGTTGGTGATGCAGAAGGGGGAATATCTTGTGTGCGAGCTTCAGATACGTCTTGATTTTGATTCAAACTATCCAGAAAAGTCGTCTCTTCTGTCTCAGAATTCACAACACTCTGTTCGGCAGTCACATTTTTTGTTTCGGAACTCGCAACACTTCGTTCGGCAGTCGCATTGTCTATTTCGGAATTCATAATGCTCTGTTCGGCAACTGCATTTTCTGTTTCCAAATTTCTACCCTCAAATGTATCCTCCAAATTTTCCAAGTCTTCAAAGACATCAAAATCAATAATAGAACGAGGATTCCCTTCACAACCTCTCTCCCCCTGAAGGGAAGACTGAGAAGCTCCCCCTGAGTAATAAGGCTCGGATTCACGAAAAGCAACATCAAGAGAGACATGTAAAGTGCCAGTAAGAGGATCATAACATCGATAACCCTTCTGGAAGTCAGCATAACCAACAAATATACACTTACGGGCACGGGGATCAAGCTTGCTGCGTTGAGGCTTGGGAATATGAACATAAGCTGTGCACCCAAACACTCGGGGCTCCAAATTAGGCATAGAAGGGATGGTCAAAAGTGTATGAAGCTTTTGATGAGGATTTTGAAACTCAATCACCCGTGAAGGAGTACGGTTGATAAGATATGCTGCTGATTTCACTGCTTCTCCCCAATAGGACCGAGGTACATTCATTCCAAACAAGGAAGCACGAACAACTTCCATCAACTGCCTGTTCTTCCGTTCTGCTAAACCATTCTGTTGAGGAGTATAAGAATTGGAGGTTTGATGACGAATTCCATGTGACCGGCAAAACTCAATCATAGGGCCATTCACAAACTCTCCACCATTGTCAGACTGAAACACTCTGATGGATTGTTGATACTGAGTTGCCACCATTTTGTGAAATTCGGTAAACATTCCAAATACATCACTCTTATTCTTCAGTAATGACACCCATGTCATGCGAGTGCAATCATCAATAAACGTTACAAAATACCGAGCTCCAGAAAGAGAAGGAATTTTCGCAGGACCCCAGACATCAGAGTGAATCTTCATAAAAGGAACAGGACTTTTATTAAGACTTGGTGAATATGAAATACGGTGACTCTTGGCCAGTTCACAAATGTCACAGTGGAAATCCAAATCACTAACAACTGAAAACAATTGAGGTTGCAGCTTCTTAAGATAACGAAAGGATAGATGACCTAAACGGCGATGCCATAACCATACAGCTTCCTTCGCATTCTCTACCCCGTTGATCTGATTAGCTTGTCCCAAAAGATGCTTATGTTTCTTTCCAGTCTCTGTCAGATCCAGATAGTATAATTTCCCCCTTCTAACACCATAACCAAGAATCCGTCGAGTCAGAATGTCCTGAAACACACAGAAAGACGGATAGAAGGTCACAATTCATGCAAGAGCTAAAATAATTTGACCAACAGACAGGAGATTATAGGCTAGTGATGGAACAACTAGGACAGATTCAAGGGTTAAGGTATCAGATAAAGCAATAGAACCTTCTCCGGTGACCGGAGTTGGAGTACCATCAGCAGTAGAGACAACGTCTTGAGGGGAACGTCTAAGGTTTTTCACAAGACTTGGGTCATTGGTCATATGGTCAGATGCACCTGTATCAATTATCCATGTACTATTAAAAGTAACTTTACCCTTCATACCTGACTGCGCTACATTAGCGGAGGCATTGTCTAGGTAAACTTCCTTTGTAGTAGCAACAGCGGCCTTGCCCAGATTCTTTCGCGGTTTCTTGGTGAAGTCCCACCAATCAGGGTAACCAATCACTTCATAGCACCGCTCCTTGCTATGACCTAATTCCCCACAGATAATGCACCTTTTGTTTGCATATGGATTTGGTTTACCCAGAAGACGGCGTGGAGAAGGTCCTGAGAAGCCTGGAGGAGGACCCTGTTTGCGTTGAGCCATAACAGAAAATTCGGTAGTCACCGAATGCCCAATAGCCTGTTTCTCTGATTGCATCATTGAGGAATTCATGATTTTCGCAGGTTTGGATTTTCAAGGGTTTCAAGATGGATATGAATGCTTTGGAAAAGAAATTTTTTTTCTTTTCTTTTTTTCGAAAAAAGGTAGGGTGATGGTGGTTTGAAATTCAGGATGGTTTGATTTCAATGGTGGTGGTACGCAGCGGTTTGTGGTGTTCTTCAGGATTCAGGATTCAAAGGATGCAGCGCAAGTTCAAAGGATTGAACCTGCTCTGATACCAAGTAGAAAAGAATACTTCAATTCAGGGTTAATTTGATAAATCTATTCATCCCACAATGAGGGTATATATACAAGTACAAAGGAGTAGTCTAACTCTAATAGGAAACAATATTTCCATAATTACAGGATATCCTAATTAAATAAAATCCTAATTACATACAGATTTACAGCGATTCTACATATAGTCGGTATCTCCTTGAAGTAATCTTGAATCTGTTATCTCTGTAACACGTTGTGCTAGAGTGGTCTTCACAAATTTATGAAGATTCGAGCCATCACTGAACATGTGATCAGTTGGTTTCTTCCCCGTAAACATTTCTAACAATTAACAAGAGAATGCCGAAACTGTAGACATCTCCATATGTGGATACCTCATTTCCCATACCATACTCTACAATGAATGCTAAAACTTGTCACCACAATTGTACATTTGTACTTGTGTAGTCTAAGTAAATACCTGGAGCAGCATAACCAATTGATCCTCTGATCCCAACAGAACTTGATTGATTTGCAGAAGCAGTACTGTGGTTAGTTTTGGGAGAACATTGCTTGGCTTGAGATCCCGGTGAACAATTGGTTGTTCACTACGATTTTGGAGATAATCCAGTGCATGAGCAATATCAATGGCAATATCGAGCCTTTGAATAAGACCTAAATTCTTTGGTGGGTCTCTTGCATCTTCTTTCTAGTTCAAAGTGAAAGTGGTATATGGTTCTGAAATTGGTAAGTTTCAAGTGATCGAGGTATATGACAAATCAATTTATAGACATGAAAAAATTACTTCACTCTTCGCTTCTTATTAATTATAGTTGTTGGTTTTCCAAATGGACATAGGAAAGTGCAATGATTACAGAACAAGGCAAGTTCATAAGATTGGCATGGTGCACCTTTATTTTCCAGAAAAGAAGTGTATAAGGCCATGGTTGTTTCTGCCCTGAGTTTCGTACTTTCGTTGGTACAGGGCATCTGGGATTTCTCTTCCAATACACGTTTATTACTAAAGAAAAAGACATTGTCACGACATGTCGTTACCAGATCGAAAGTCTCAACTTAATTGCCTTTTGCAGAGTCACTCTTTCTAAATCTAAGCATGATCTATTATAGTTTTTTTTTTTTTTTTTTTTAAATAATAAGGGATTAGGCGATATTAGTTCCTCGGAGGCAGACAATGTAGGGAACAAGTCTCACCCTCAATCCCGAAGGAGAAGGGTCTGCCACACTCTGGGAACCCACCCCCCATCCCCCTATTTTATTAATAGAAGAATAGTTGACAAATACAAAAAAAAAGTTGGGGGGATTAGACCAAAACCCAACCACAAAAAACAAGACAAGGAAGAGACAAACCCCCTTCCTAGACACTAGCAAAACTAAAAGCAAATAAAAACCTATGTCTTTACGCATAACGATAATGAGTAACATAAGATAGATCCCGACCATAGAATCCAGCAATGAATCTAGGAGGTGAAGTCCACCAAATAGAGCCATCATTTTGAGCACCATAATTAGCAAGAGCATCAGCTGAAGAGTTACCTTCTCTATAAATATGAGTAACACGAAAATGTATGGATTGAGTAAAGTGCAGACAGTTCAACCATTCCACTCTGAACCTCCAAGGTATTAGATTGGGCGAATTGAAATAGTGAACCACTAGAGTTGAGTCTGTTTCAAGCCAAATATATGTCCAGCTTCTTGCCCAGGCAACACGAAGAGCCTCAATGACTGCCAGAATCTCAGCATCAATTGCACTATTAACAATGACTCTATGGGCAAGGCAAAGGCACCCTTAAATAGACCATCCGAATCTCTAAATAATCCTCCAAAACCTGCTACCGCTGGGCTACGAAATGACCCATCAGTGTTTACCTTCAGCCAACCCACAGGAGGAGGGGCCCATCTTACTGGAATAAATTTTGGAGCTTTGAGCCGCAGAGGTGATAAACCCAGTAACTGGAAGGCTGGCAGAGAACCCAGAGACGAAGAGCACGGTGCAAAATAAAGAGAAGCAGAGTCCTTGAATGAAAGAAGAAAAAAGTGTTTGAAATTAGCCAAGGAAAAAACCTTATCATCAAACCTCAATTTATTTCTCTCAGTCCAGATGCACCAGATGGCATTACAAACTGCAAAGCACCAGAGTTTTCTAGACGGAGCGGGCAAAGAGTCAAGCACCATTGGAGATAATAACCCAAGATCCTCTGTCTGATTCGAAAAACTCAAGCGAAAAAGCTGAAAAATCCAACTCTAAAAACTGTGTATCACACTGCAGTTGTAAAATAAATGAGATAAAGATTCAACATTTTCACAGCATAAATCACACCTGGAGCAAAGTGAATAACCTCTCTTCTATAGCAATTCACAACATGATCTATTATAGTTGATAAGAAGGTGCATCACATATGGACTTTGGGGTAGACTTTCATCTAATTAGACAAAACTGATTTACACTGGATTGATCGAGACACATTAATTTAGCCAATAGTACTGTTCGTTTTTAATTATTTCCCAGCAACTGTAGCAGAAAGCCAGAAACACTGAAATCACACACCACAAAAGACATGCTCAATTGGGAAAAATACATGCTAAATCACAACACAACTGAATGAAGGTCAGGATGTTGCAATACAACTGATCAAGCTCATGACAGCTCCCGCTTGATTCATTGATCCGAATGGGATCATGTACGTGTTTCGATTTAGGATACATATTTACAATAAGCATTAGTACTCTTCTGTATTCATTTTAGTACATTAACATGCAAATTTCAAGAACCACTATGGTAGCAACAGGACTTCAGAGAATTCAAAAACAAAACAGATCAGAATACAAGAACCATACAACAATTTATTAGCCATCACAAAACATAATAATTTGAAAGGTTCTAGTTGAGAAGATTGCGCCTAATGGATTGCAATTCAGATGCAACATCACTGATATCCTTTCTGTTTGTGGGGGTGACTTGATACACATTTACGCAAGCGTACGTATCGTTGTCAAGATGGGGAAATATTATGCCCAAAGTTTATCGTACCACGGGGATTAGTGGCTAACCCACAATCCTTGGGTAGTCGGAACTAAAGTCACTAAGCAAACAAAAGAAAAATAAAGAAAAAGAAAACAAATAAAAATGCTACTCTAAGGCACCAAGCCTTAGCAATGCTCGGCTTTGGTTTTCACCAAAGCCTAATCAAAACTAAGAGCCTAGTGATGGCTATTTACAATGAGATAGAAATTGTCATTCGAAATTGTAATTGTAATTTTCTAAAAGACTAAGCCAAAAAATAAATGAATAACAACAATTAAAAATGAAGAAAAATAAAATAGAGAGATTTTGGGTACTAGGGATCGCTCTCTAGCAATTTCAATGAACGAACATATTTTCATGAGAACCAAATCCCGTACTTAATGCCGGTCAAGGCCACTAAGCCGAATTTCCTTAAGGGCATTCACATTTTCGGTTAGGACAAATATGAACTCTCTAATTCATGAGTTAGTACCTTAGTAGGGCTACCAAAACATGAACTAAAGGCGTAGAGCTCTAGAAATTAGGGATTTAAGCATGCAATAGTTACAACCTAAAATGTAACGATTACTTAGTTCTCTACCTAATGCCGGTTAAGGCCACTAAGTCAATTTCTCTTATTTGGTATCCATTCTTCCGGTTAAGGCAAGAATGAACTCTCTAACCCTAATCATTATGCCTTGTTAGGGCCACAACGTCTAGGATTAAAGGCGAAGGGCACAAGAAAATAGAAACTTAGGCAATCATTCATTTTCGATTAAGCAACTACTTGACACACCACACTAATTACATGAAGCTAGTGACCAAAAGAACCACCAATTGTATCACACATCACAAATCTCAACACATAACAAAGAGAGTGGTTAATTCCCTAAATTCATGCATCAAGAACCAAGTAGTATAGTAATTAGAGTGCACCCATATGAAAATACATTATTTATCACTTGAAAAATGTGTCAATTACATCAAAATTGAGCTAGAGTTAGAAACCCTAGCCCCTAAAAGTAACTACTCACAACCCATATTCATGAACATCAAAATTACAAAATTCAAATAGCAAAGAGTAGAGAAGTGTAGGAGAAAACAAAGATAGTCACAAATAGCTATGAAGCTAGCATGACTAGCCTTAAATTACAACCCCACAAAATACCTAAATCTTGAATCTTGTAGAGATTGAGCTCCTTGAAGCTTTGGGTGAGTAGCCCTTCAAATTCCTAAAATAAAAACTAAAGAAAATTTGGAAAATGAAAAATGGAGGAAGAAGATGGGAGAAGAGAGCAGCCCAAGGGGCTGCCCTGTTTTGGTGTAGTGCGGCGCTGTAGCTCTCTGTAGGGTTGATGTTCTATATCGAAGAGTGAAGGGATGATTATATATGGTGCTGCAGTCTGAGGGTTAAATAAGCACGTGAAAGCATGTGAGGTGAGAGTCATCTTTGCAGAGAAAAGAGGAGCTAAGGTCGCTACGTGTCAAAAATGGAATGGCTGCACCCATTGATTAATTGAATCATAATTAAGCTGCTGCGCCTCCCCTCCCTCTGCACGTGCATGGCTTCTACAGTTCAACCAAAGCTTGATTAATTAAGCTAATTAATCAAGTGATTAATTAACTTAATTAATTAAGCTGTATTATTATTTTTTTTCTTTTCTTTTTTGTCTCTTCCTTTCCTTTCTCTTCTTCTTGCAATTCCACACAAATTATCAGAGGCAATTGGATTCTGTTCCTTCATGCCATCGATCATGGTTTACTTGGTGTTAGCTTTTCGTCTTTTTTGTCGTAAATGTTGAAGGATATTGACACTTAGTGTGCCTAGTCAAACTAGGATAAGTTCTATAGTTGTAATAGGAGAGGTTTCCTACTCCAAGTTAGATAAGGAATCCTTGTACTCTTAGATTATGCACTTTGTAATCCCTATATATAGGGCTCCTATTCTCTATAATGAAATACACTTCTCTCATCAATCTCTCTCAATACCAATATACTTAAACACGTTATCAGCACGAGCCCTAAACCACAAAAGCTAAAACCCAAAAACCTGAAAAGAAATTCTTCTCCTCAAAAATCTGCCGCAAGCTCCTAGCCCTCGCTAGCCTCGCTCGCTGCTGCTGCCCTGCGCGCTGCACCTGCAGCCACACGCCCCTGCGTCGCTGCCCTGCAGCCCCGCGCCCGTGCGTCCACCCCACGCTGCCCCTGCAGCGTCCCTGCAACTCTGCTGCTCGTCTGCGCGCCCGTGCGCTTGCAGCGCTGCTGCTGCCCTGCGCGCCTCAGCAGCCCCTGCTGCCCCGCGCACACTGCTGCCCCTGCAGCGCACCTGCCTTAGCTACTCCCTTTTTCTTCTACTGCAACTCGCTGCCACTGCAGCACCTCTGCAACCCCTACTACCTCGCATCGCTGCACGCCTCTACTCGAATTGCTTCGCTCCATCACGCCTGCATCGACACGCGCGTGATCCAAATACAAGTAAGTATTCAAGAGTAAGTTTTGAAGTTCCTAAATTTTGAAATTTAAATATTTCTTCTTTTCTCGGGGACTTAAAAAACCTCCCTTCTTCTTCATCCCACCTTTCATAGTACGTGGGTTCGATTCAAAGCGGAATCGTGGGGATTCGCGCTATAAACGAACTAAGAGTGTTCGTAAAGACTTCGGACTAAGAGCGTCCGCAAGCATCGATTTATGACCTTATAAACATCATTGTTTCGGTCTAATCCAATTTTCTTGGAAATCGATTTCTTGGTAGCATAGCTCGGAAATCTTAATATTTAGTTGTCGTGGAAGTTTTAACTCCGAAACTAATATATTCCTTCTTCTTATTTCAGGATGTCGAAACTTGACTTTCCTGCACTTACCTCAACTGGCTCGGAATATCATAGTTGGGCCACGGATGTTGAGCACCATCTCACTTCAAAAGGGATCCTACCCTTAATTCAAGCTCCTAATCCTACTCTCATATTTGAGCGTACGGCTACGAACAATGCCACCGCCCTCATCTTGATGAGGCGCCACATGGATAAATCACTCCGATTGGAGTACATGGCAATCAAGGATGCTAGAGAATTATGGGTCGCGCTAGAAGAGCGATTTGGTAATATCAAGGATACCCTCCTCCCTGACTTGAAAGTTCAATGGGGCAATCTACGATTCGCCGACTTCAAGTCTGTAGCTGAATATAATTCAGAAGTTCTACGCCTCAAAACCATGTTGGGGTTCTGTGGACAACCCGTCACAGAGCAAGAACTAATTGAGAAAACTCTCTCCACCTTCCCCGTCTCAGCAATTTTGCTCTCAAAGCAATATCGAACGGAATTCGATACTAGACGGATCACGAGATTTCATCAGCTCATTACTATTATGTCTGTAGCTGAAAAGCATGATAATATCCTCGTGAAGAATTATAATTCAAGGCCTATCGGAACTAAGAGCGTTCATGAGGCGAATTATAATAATGCACCCAAAGGAGGGCGCAAGGAGCGGAACCCTAAGAATAAGGGACACAACGGACGTTCTGGTCCATATAACCGCCCTACAAAGGAAGGTACTCGTCAGAATGAAGGACGATCACGTGGCAATACATGGCAACGTGGGAGAGGAGGCCGTGGGGGCTCCAGGACATGGAGGGAACCACCCAGGGCCGTGGGAATGGCGCCAACTCCTATGGGGGACGCCACCCAAGTGCAAACAATGCACCTCAATTAAAGGGAGGAAATCACAATGACATGTGTCATCGATGTGGATCTAGTGAGCACTGGTTCAAACAATGCAAAGCAAGCAAACAATTGGCTGCGCATTACAAGGCATTTAGAGACTTCAGAGAGCATGAAGCCAATTTTGCCGAAAATATAGAAGAAGATGGTGATGATGCCAACGTCAATCTCACCATAGCGGACTTCAAATCTGACAAAGAATTGCACAAGGATGCTGCAGATTTTGATTAGTATAGTCCTTTACTTTTCCAAGAATTATGTAATGGCAATTATGCCTTAAATCAATAAAATGACTTATTGTATTAACTTTTTCCCTCTAGGCGTACTCAAGAGTACTTGTGATGTCTAGGCAAGGTTTGATCTGAGAGAACGGTTTTAAAAGTGAGCAACGCTCCACCAAAATCTCGCCTTACCTTACCTGGTCACAACTAAATTGAAATTACCGAACGGATTGAGTGACTACGATTTGTCTACAGTTTGGTTTTTATATTGGATTAGATTTTGGTCAAGAAACTTTGATGTAATCATTGGCTATTTTAATAAAGTTTTCGATTTGTTCTATACAATGTCTTGGACATATTTTTAATTCGAACTTTATTATTTTTCAGTATGTTTCCTGGAGAGCTAGAATGCCTCGCGGATAGTGCAACTACACATACTATCCTTCGAAATAGACAGCTATTTCTATGGATGACACCATCTCGATCTTCCGTGACTACGATGGCTGGATCATCTCGATTGATCCATGGTCGAGGACCAGCCCAATTTCTGTTGCCAAATGGCACGAGTTTAAATGTCACCGAAGCTCTTTATGCTCCTAGGGCAGGAAGAACCCTATTAAGCTTCAAAGATATAAGAGCCAATGGTTTTCATGTGGAAACACATTGTGAGAATGGACAAGAGTTCCTTTGCATCACCTCTAATGACTACGGACATAAACGAGTCTTAGAGAAACTTATGTGTCGCTCTAGTGGGTTTTATGCAACCACTATTCGAGTCATTGAATCCAACCATGTCATGAGAGATGATTTATGGGATTCCGACACATATAGGCTTTTGCACGACCGTTTGGGACACCCAGGTCGTGACATGATGATCCGTATATTAAAGACTTCACATGGACATCCCTTTTTCGGAACGAAAGGAAGTAAAACTCGAAATTTGGATCAAGGAGGAGCACCTGCGCCTCACGGCGCCTTCCCTTTTCAAGTCCGGCCACCACTAGCCGGCGCCGCCATCCCCCTGCGGCTCAAAGGTGGCTTTGACGCCCCCTCTGCTCCTCTGACTCGAATTTCTACTTCTAAAGTCCATTGTGACTTCATGGCTCAATCAAACTCCTCATTGGTTGTTTCTAAAGCCCATCATTCGTTCTGCAAAGCCTGCTCTTTAGCAAAGTTAGGATCGAGACCATCCTATGCAAATGACACCAAAGAAAATATACCATTCTTGCAAAGAATCCAAGGTGATATTTGTGGACCTATTCAACCATCATGCGGACCATTTCGATATTTTATGGTATTGGTTGATGCATCGACACGCTGGTCACATGTCATGCTATTGTCCACAAGGAACGCTGCATTTGCTAAACTCCTAGCACAAATAATTAAGTTAAGGGCTCACCACCCTGATCATCCTATTAAGTCTATAAGATTAGACAATGCTGGAGAGTTTACATCAAAGACTTTTGATGATTATTGCATGTCCATTGGGATTGATGTTGAACATCCTGTTCCTCATGTTCACACCCAAAATGGTCTCGCAGAAGCCGCCATTAAACGACTACAAATGGTCGCTAGGGCATTGGTAATGCGCACCAATCTCCCTATTTCTGCTTGGGGCTATGCAATATTGCATGCAGCTGTGCTTATTCGTCTGAGGCCCACTGCCACTCAACCCTTCTCTGCGTCCCAGATGGTTACTGGGTATGAGCCTAATGTCTCACACTTACGCATATTTGGGTGTGCAGTTTATGTGCCAATTGCGCCACCACAGCGCACCAAAATGGGTCCTCAAAGACGATTAGGCATTTATGTTGGATATGATTCTCCAACGATTATCCGCTACATAGAACCCTTGACAGGCGATCTCTTTACCGCTAGATTTGCGGATTGTCACTTCGATGAGACAGTCTTCCCGTCGTTAGGGGGAGATAAGAACATCAATGTTCAACAGGAACGACAGGAATTGTCGTGGTCTGTCCCCACTCTGTCTCATCTTGATCCCCGAACCGCACAGTCCGAAATTGAAGTGCGGAGAATCCTCGATCTTCAGAACATAGCAGAATCGATGCCTGATGCGTTTTCTGATATCGCTAAAGTGACGAGATCACACATACCTGCTGCAAACGTGCCTGCAAGGATTGATGTCCCTAAAAGTAGAGGACATGACGCCAACTCAAGAATGCATGAGCATGGCGCCAACGTCCCATCTCTCAATGATGGTGACGTTTTGGCTAGGCCCACGGCTCCTGCCAGGAAGCGCGGGAGGCCCATAGGTTCGATGAATTCTCGCCCAAGAAAGAAAGTGAGTTTGGCACAAAATAATCCATTAATCATCGATGTGAATAATCCATCTCATGAGAATATTCCGGATTATGGTTATGTCCAAGAGACATCATTGGGGGACGCTCCAATGTCAGAACCAACTCCAGAGAATAGAGAGATCTCCATAAATTACACTAGTGTACATGAGATGATGGATAGAAATTCTATGGCGATTGATGATGCATTTGCATATCATATTGCGAAAGGGATTATAGAATATGATGATATCGAACCTCGCTCTGTTGAAGAATGTCAACGAAGAGCAGATTGGCCTAAATGGAAAGATGCGATCCAGGTTGAATTGGATTCACTAACAAAGAGACAGGTATTTGGGCCTGTAACGCAGACACCCCCAAGTGTAAAGCCTGTTGGCCATAAATGGGTCTTTGTTAGAAAGCGCAATGAGAAAAATGAGGTGGTAAGATATAAAGCCCGCCTTGTGGTGCAAGGTTTCTCACAACGCCCTGGAATCGACTACGAGGAGACATATTCTCCCGTAATGGACGTTATAACGTTCCGCTACCTTGTCAGTTTGGTAGTTTCCGAAAAACTTGACATGCAGCTTATGGATGTGGTTACAGCATATCTCTATGGGGATCTAGATTCAGAGATATATATGAAGGTTCCAGATGGACTTCAATTACCCAAATCAAGTGGCTCTAAACCACGGAGCGCGTTTTCAATAAGATTAAAACGCTCACTTTATGGATTAAAACAATCTGGACGGATGTGGTATAACCGTCTAAGTGACTACTTGATTGGGAAGGGATATATTAACAATGAAATATGCCCATGCGTGTTCATTAAAAGAACAAGTTCCGGATTTGCAATCGTAGCAGTTTATGTCGATGACATGAACCTAATTGGAACTCTAGATGAGTTGAAGGAAACTGCTAAATACTTGAAATCCGAATTTGAGATGAAAGATCTTGGGAAAACACGGTTTTGTCTCGGTTTAGAACTCGAGCACCGTAGTGATGGGATTTTGATCCATCAGTCTGCATATACTCAGAAAATTCTAAGGCGCTTTAATGAAGATAAAGCGAAGCCTGCGAGTACTCCCATGATCGGCCGTAGTCTTGAGCCCGAAAAAGATCCGTTTCGTCCAAGGGATGAGGACGAAGAACCCTTAGAGGCCGAAGTGCCCTATTTAAGTGCAATAGGCGCATTATTGTACTTAGCTCAATGCACAAGACCGGATATCTCATTCGCAGTGAACTTGTTAGCTCGACACAGCTCTGCGCCAACACGCCGCCATTAGATTGGTGTAAAGACCATCTTTCGATACCTAAGAGGTACGATTGATATGGGCCTATTCTATCCCTACAGAGAGAAAAGGAATGACGGAAAATTGGGATCGGACCCCAAAAGGCAAAACGCCCCCGTCCATGAAATGGCCGCCGGCCATGTTGCCGCCGCCGGCGCCGCCGCCGCTCATGGTGGCCGGCGTCCTCCTATCTCCCTCCATCAAAATGACAATGATGTCTTGATGGGTTTTGCTGATGCAGGGTACCTCTCTGACCCTCACAAAGGTCGCTCCCAAACAGGTTATGTCTTTACCATGGGAAGCACTGCGATATCTTGGAGGTCTACGAAACAGACCCTTGTTGCTACTTCCTCAAATCATGCAGAGATTATTGCTCTACATGAAGCTGTACGTGAATGTGTATGGCTAAGGTCTGTAATTCGACACATTCAAGGAAGTTGTGGTTTGAAGTCTACCACAGATGAACCTACATGCATTTATGAGGATAATGCAGCTTGTATTGAACAAATGAAGTTAGGTTTCATCAAGGGCGACAACACCAAGCATATATCGCCTAAGTTCTTTTATAATCAGCAACAACAATCACTTCTAAAGATTGAAGTGAATCAAATCCGATCAGAGGATAATGTAGCGGATTTATTCACTAAGTCGTTACCTAAATCCACCTTCGAGAAACATGTTAAGAGTATCGGATTAAGAAGGTTATCCGAACTCCCATGATTGTAGCAATCAGGGGGAGATTTCGACATCAGGGGGAGTTACTCAGTCTCGAAGGATCAAGGACGTGTTGCACTCTTTTCTCCTCCTCGAGTTCATTTTTATCCCACAGGGTTTTTCACTTGAGCAAGGTTTTTAACGAGGCAACGGATGAAGCGTCACCACCAAGTTTGAGCGGCACAAGGGGGAGTGTTGAAGGATATTGACACTTAGTGTGCCTAGTCAAACTAGGATAAGTTCTATAGTTGTAATAGGAGAGGTTTCCTACTCCAAGTTAGATAAGGAATCCTTGTACTCTTAGATTATGCACTTTGTAATCCCTATATATAGGGCTCCTATTCTCTATAATGAAATACACTTCTCTCATCAATCTCTCTCAATACCAATATACTTAAACAGTAAACTCTATTTTGCTCAATTTTCCACCATTTTCTCTCGACTTCCGCAATTCCGCTTATTTCCTACACAATAAATAAAAATGGATTAATTACATATTAATTGACATGAGGATTTGCTTATTTATAGTGTTTTAGATATAATTACACGCATATAAATGCGTATAATCAGGGGGATTCAACAGAACATGCAATTCCTATACCAAGTATCAGAGTCAAGCATTCTTCAATTTTCTGTGCTCTCACACTCAATCGACTGTGCCTGTGAGCTTCAGCTACATTGGTGGTGCCTTCTTGAAGAAGTAGTGATTCTGAAATCTCTGAAACTAGTTCAGGGAGAGCTGTCTTTACATAATTATGAAGATTCAAGCTATTACTGAACATGTGATCAGTGGGTCGCTTCCCCGTAAACATTTCTAACAAGAGAATGCCACAGCTGTAGATATCCCCGTATGTAGATACCTCACTTCCCATACCATACTCTACAGTTTAAACAATACCACAAATATTTGTCACTACATCTGTGCCTAAATCAAATCGCTCATTGTTTTGAAATATGTTACAGTAAAACAGGGGAAGACAAAATTCTGAAGCATATGAGGAAAATTACCTGGTGCAACATAGCCAACCGATCCTCTAATTCCAATGGAGCTTGATTGATTTCTAGAAACACTCGTGGTTGGTTCTGAGAGAAACCTTGACAGCCCAAAGTCGGAAACATGTCCAGTCAAGTCACCATCCAAAAGAACATTACTTGGCTTGAGATCACAATGAACGATCGGTGTTTCACAATGGTTGTGCAGATAATCCAATGCGCTAGCAACATCAATGGCAATGTTGAGCCTCTGAATAAGACTTAAAATTTTAGGTGCTTCTATTACCTCTCTAGTTCCAATAGATGGATGCAACCACTCTTCCAAGCTCCCGTTGTCCATGAACTCGTAAACAAGAGCCTTGAAATCATTGCCGCCGAAATCAATACTTGAACATGCAGTTAAGATCTTGATTAGATTTCGATGTCTGATATTTCTCAACGCCTCACATTCAGCCATGAAACTCTTAGCTGCTCCCCGGTGTAACATGTTAAGCACCTTCACAGCAACAACAACTCTATCATCAGCAAGGATTCCTTTGTACACAGACCCAAAAGCACCCACACTTATCAAATTAGCTGAAGAAAAACCATCGGTAGCTTTGATGAGTGAAGCATATGAAACTTGCAAAACAGAGTTCCCCAAAGTGCTTAGATTAGTTTCTTTCCATTTCTTACCAAGAAGAAAAAGAGACAGCACCACAACCAGTCCCAAAAGAGTGAACCCGGAGACTAAAGAGACCATTAGTTTCATTCTACGAGACAACCCTTCTCCTTTAGACTCATTAAGCTTGCACAGAGGAAGTCGAAGACTAGCCACACCTCCGCAGAGTTTAGCGTTTCCAGCAACCAAAGTAGCACTTTCATTCTGAAAGACACCCCCAGTTGGTACTGCTCCCCAAAAGTGATTAAAGGATAGGTTCAGATTCTCCAAGTTTCCAAAGCGCTCGAAAAACTGTGGAATTGTTGCGAGAAATGTCTAAATCTCGAAGCCCTCTCAATTCCTGCATAGATGAAGGGATGGGCCCGTTGAAGAAGTTGCCTTGCAAGTGTAGGAATTCTAAGCTCTCGCAACTGCCAAGGCTACTGGGAAGTTCTCCTGATAACAAGTTGTTTGAAACGTCCAGTTGACCTAGATTCTTCAATTTTCCAATCTCAATCGGAAGGGAACCAGTGAATTGGTTTCTGTTAAATGCCAAAATTGTTGATAAAGATGAGAGGCCAAAAACTTGGGGCGGTATCGTGCCATTCAGATTGTTTCCAGAAAGTTCCAATTCGTTTAACCAGTGGCATTTCCCTAGGCTGGAAGGGATGCTACCCTCTAGATTATTTTCTTGCAATTGGAGAAGTGTTAACAATGTTAAATTTCCAAGAGAAGATGGAATGCTCCCTGATAATTGGTTGTTGTGAAGATACAATCGCCCAAGCCTTGAAAGCTGCCCAATGTCTGTGGGGATGCTACCTGCAGTGAAGGAGTTTCCTCCCATACTGAGTGACTGCAGGTTGACAAGATTCCCCAATCCAGTTGGGATGCTTCCATGTAGGTGGTTTTCTCCAATTGCAAGGCTTTGGAGTTTGATTGAGAGATTGTATATTGATGTGGGCAACGTGCCTCCAAAATTGTTGTCCTGCAACTCCAATATAGTTAGCTGTGTGGCATTGATCAATTCTGAGACAAAACTCAAGTCACCATCTTTACTACTTCCAAGATTATTACGATAGACATTGAAATTCACAATGTTATGAAGATTTCGTAAATTTGGCACCTGTCCAGAGAGTTTGTTTAACGAACATTCAAACCACACAAGATTTTTTGCCTTGGATATTGAGGAAGGGATGGCCCCAGTAAATTGATTGTCGAAAACGGAAAATATTTGAAGGTTGGGAAAAGCATCGCTCAAGTTTGATGGAAGACTTCCTTGAATTTTGTTTCCTTGTACATTGAAAGTAACTATATGCCAGAGAGGTTGTAAATGCAGGAAGGGATGATACCAGATAACCTATTTGACCCGAAATAGATACCTGTTAATCTTTTCAACTGGCATAGAGAACTAGGAATGCTTCCTTCTAAGTTATTAACAACTGCAGAAAATAACTCGAGAGAAGAAAGGTTCCCAAAAGAAGGAGGGATCTCTCCTGTTAAATTGTTGACATCCATAGTTAAATTTTGAAGCTTTGACAAGGAACTCAGTTTGGGAGGAATTTTACCCACTAAATTGTTTCTACTTAGCCAGAGAGATATGAGTTCGAAGCAAGTGGATATGTTGGGAGGGATAGTGCCAGTAAATGAGTTATTGTGTAGAAGCAATACCTGCAGTCTATGCAAATGCCCAATTTGAGGAGGGATTTGATGAGTGAAGCTATTGTTCTGGAGATGTAGCACTCTTAAGAAGCTTAGATTTCCTATGTGTGGAGATATGGATCCCACCAAAGCTAGAGACCCAAGCTCCAGCTTTGTCACCCTTTGGCGATGTCGTCGACTGCAGGTGATGCCGTGCCACAGGCAAAAGTGAAGGGTTTCATTCCATGAGCTTGTGACCCGGTTCGGATCGTGTTGTATTTGAGCTTTGATTGCTAGCAATGCCAGCCTATCTGTCTCATTCCCTTGGAGTCTCGGATGGTTCAATTGCATGGAGCTACAACAGAAAATGGACATGGAATTTAAAACTAATGAGTATATCAAAACCAATTTCATAACCAAAACTCCTCCCATTTTTAATTTCTTCTTTGGACTAAAGAGACTGAGATAAATATGGGTGGTGTTGGGTTGTGAAATAGGTAGTTTTATGTTAGGCATGACAATCTAATTTATAGGATAGGAAGATTCAGAATATGTGATCAAGAAGTACTCGAAGAAATGGAGAAACCTCATGAATATCAGCTACATTCCAGTGGAGGGTCCAATTGCAGCTGTTATGTACTGTTGATTGATTCATTACATTCTTTCCAAGAGAAGACCGACTTAACTCACTTGCTTCCAACTAGAGACGACTCTCGTTTTCCAAAGACAATTGTTGTTGGTGTGTACTGTGTAGTTACAATAGTTTGTTGAACGTAAAGGAGGGTGAACCTCATGAATATCAGCTACATTCCAGTGCAGGGTCCAATTGCAGCTGTTATGTACCACAAAGGTAGCTATTATCTCTTTCTCGTCTAGTAGTTTCGTTTGGTAATATGACTTGAAGCAGGGAACTACTGAAGTAGTTTGTGAAAAACTTCGAAATGTTGACAAGGTAAATCCCAATTATAAGGGAATACTCACTGGCCCTCAATTTGGTTTTGTGCAATGTAAAGGGTGACAACAGCAGAGAGGATAAGACGGAGGGAGGAAGAATGCCACAGAACAAAGTAAAGCCTAATGGTTGATCTTTTCAACTGGCCTGGAGAACTAGGAGTCGGGAATTCCGTCTCAATTCAGCATAACACAGAACTCAAACAGTGAAAGGGACGTACAAAATAGAGAGATGTGATATGAAAGTGGAAGTGGTATGTTTGATTAAAATCAGCTCCGGCATTACAAACTTATAATAAAGCTCACAAATTGTAATTGTTAGAACCAAAATTGCAAAGATAAATGAGATATATTCATTATTCTTTAAAAAGCGCAAGAAATAAATGTGATCTCATACAAGCTTGTGATAACCGAGCAAAATTTAGCTTATGACAACAAATTACTATAATAATTTATTTGTCCCACTAGAAGTACCAAGTACAAAAGTTACCCCCGAAAACTGTGTCCTACTTACTCCAACAAAAGAAAAAAGAATTGAATTCTAGAGAACGACAACTGAAAAAAAAATTCACATTTGGATCCAAGTAAATGATAGTAACTCTTAGAAGCCTGTTAGCATTTGGTCAAAATTGTTCCAGCCATTGGCGGACAGAGGGATAATCATTTCCACCCTGGATTTGCTTCTGTACACAACAAGAGGAACAAATGAGTAATGCATAATCTGATATGGAATGAGTAACAGCTCCAGAGCTTATTGTTTGCAGGTCCTTATTTTTCAATGAACTTAGAGAAGATACAACTAGACACACTCTGGAATAGTACTTAAGAGCAGATACAACTAGATACACACTATGGAATAGTACTTGTGGAAGAAATCTTGGTTGGGTGAACAAATTATTGAAGGCCAAAATCCAACTCCCTCTTCCAAGGGCTAGAAAGGCAACACTAATATAAATTTCATCCTCACTTGGACAAAATATCCAACTCTACTTCGTCGAAACATATGTTATCAATCCTTGAAAAGACCAATGAACAAACACGAACTCCAAATTTGTAATTCCTTCAATCCTAACCAAAACTTGAACTTGAGTATAACAAAGATCATGTAATGTTTAGAGGGTCGTATTAAGGTCGGAAATTGACCGAAGAAAACTAAAACCACCGCTGCAAACCGTGAACCCCAAGCAGCCTCAACACATCAAAATTTCAATTCTTGCAAACCCAATTAAAATTGGAAATCAAATACACAATCATGTAGAGCTCATCAAGTCGACCAACTTATATACCTGAGTTGAAACCCAACGTTTCCGGAAAACACAGTACATGGCCGGAAAACTCACATACTTCTAATAGACAAGAAAATACTACAGGTTGACGAATGGACAAGAAAATACTACAGGCTTCTTCATCTCGCCAAGACGAAGCTACCGCCACCAGTCTCGCTTGCAGTTGTGGCCGGAGTAGGAAAATCTGCCGGAGAACCTGAATATTTCGGTCTTCGTCCTGCCGCCGTCGCTGCAATTTCGGAGAAGGGAGGACCGGTCTCTGCTTCGCTGCTATAACGGCGCTAGTGCTACGTCGGGCGATGGCCGGAAAGTGAAGAAATTGTCGGATCGCCCGTCGCTGCAAAACGGGTTGGGGAGAGGTCGGTTTGGGCTGTGATCTGAGGCTTCTTGAGCTGATCCAACTTATATGCACTCAAATCCGACGGTCCAAATCAAACGGTGATTAAAATGAACGGTCCAGATGTAGCCTCCTGTAATTTCACTTTTTTAATTAAATTTCTAGATAATAGAAACTTTCAAAAAACATTAAAAATAGCTCGGGTGTCCGAAAGTTCCTACCAACTTGTAACAACCTCTAGTTTAATTCTACGGGCTCAAAAGATAAAATTTGAAAAACTAAATATTTAAATAATTTTTGAAAGCTATAAGGAGTTATAAAAATAATAGAAATTTAAATAAAAATAGCTCGAAATTATTTTTATTTTCAAAAATCGAAAATTGAAATTCCGAGATCTCACAATTCAACCTCCTTCACATTTGGATGAGAAAATTATAAAATCTGTAGAAATTTATAAATGATGGAATTTTTAACTTCATCAATCTAAAATTCTATTAATTGCAATTTCTATTGTTTGGTCGTATCTATTTAGGATTTGAAATGTGTAATAAATTAAGAAAGTTTAAAATAAATAAATAAATAAAATAGAAAAAGCCTTGTTTTGGAAATAAATATTGAATACTGCAAAGGAATTCGTAAATGACACCTATTGTTAGGGGTGTGCAAAACACCGTAACACAGTACAAACCGGCCAAACCGGTCAAAATCGACCGTTAAATATGGTTTGGTTAAGGTTTTTTGGCGTTAAAATATGAAAGCCGGTTCAATACCGAACCAAACCGTTTATGAATTGGTTTGGTTTGGTTTTTCTTTTACTTAAACCGAGAAACCTGAACCGACCGGTATGTATTAAATATAATAGGAAATAAATTTAAATTTATATACATAATATATATATATATATATATATATATATATATATATATATATATATATATTTGTGGGTAGTCTTTTATAAGTAAATTCTAAATCTCCAATTATAATTTGATTCTCAAAATGATATACTACCATATTGAATCCTAGACCCAAAGGCCTAAAACCCAAATAAGTGAATCATTTTGAAACTATTTTGGATTTTGTTATTTGAATATTAGTTTTGGATTTTGATTATTAAATTTTTATTATTGAGATTGAGTTGTAGTACTTTACTATGAATTTTTCGTAAACAAAACGTTAATGCTATATAGGTCAAAACCGTCTTACCGACCAAACCAAACTATCTTTAAATGGATTGGATTGGATCAGATTAAGCTTTTTTTTTTTTATGACCGGTTGTCTAAAATGTCTAAACCTCTTACTTTGGCATAGAGACGGTTTGGAGTCAAAACCGATCCAATCCAATCCGCGTGCAGCCCTACCTATTGTGGTGGAAATTGAAGTGGGGAATTTATTTACGAGCAGTGCTACAGACACCAAAAAATTATACCAAAAAGTAATACCAAATGACATGGCGTCTGAGTTGGCGTCTTACGTGTCGTGACATTCAATTTAATAATTTTCAGCAAATTTTATTGATTTTATCTAGTAAACTAATTAATTAGCAAAAAAGAAGAACGTGATTCACCAAACAACCAAGTCGATCTGCTACTGCCCTTCCTCAAACAAAACAACCACATATGCAAAATTAAAAGAGCAAAGAAATCCAGAGAATAGTGTAAAGAAATTACATCAAATCTGGGAGACTGTATATATAATAGTACAACTATTTCTTTATCCATCTAACAATATGAGAATTCATATTAAATTCATTTGAAACTCATTTGAAACCCTTTAGAGATGGATCCGGCCATCAATTGAAAATCTCCATTTCTCATTTACTTCATCACTACATATCTCTATTTCCAGCAGGATGAAACCCACCACCACTAGCAGTATATAATAGATCATTATTCAATTGCCAATGAACTAATGAATTAAGCCATACACAACTTTGTGTTCTATTTACTCTGTTTTGGTTGATGGTCTTTTCCTACAGTTGAAGGTTAAAGTCTCCATGATTTAAGGGGTTGGTTTAGAGTTCTTCATTCCTTTTGTTGTTGTTTATCATATACATTTTTTTTTTCTAATTAAACAACAATAACTTTTAATTATTGATCTTTCAATTTTAAAGAACAAAAATAAAATATAAGAATACATGCTAAAAATAGTTTGATGATATGGCACCTGCCACATCATTTGGTATTGATATTTGGTATAATTATTTGGGATCTCAAGCATTTTTGTTTAAATAATGAATTCCTTCATTTTTTTTTACAAAGAAATTTAAAATTTCCAATCTAATAATGGCAAACGAGGGAATTGACTTTTAAGAATTATGAAATCCTCATTTTTAATTAAATTCCATCATTTTTTCCCTCATCCAAACACACTTTAGTGTGTACTTGGTGCAGTCTCACAATGTCGCTTTAGTGTTATTTCTCAAGTCATAAATCTTACAGTGGAAAGTAGTACTCACAATTTGCATTCATTAATCAACGTGCCATATGCCAAAGTACTAGTCTAATAGCATCCAAATCAATTCCAATTTCCAATATCCATTCTTCCAAAATCAATTCCTTGAACCATATATAAGAACCTTACTTCTTATAACAAACAAATGTCAACAAGGAAATATCCTTCAGTATTCTAAGTTATGATTTCACCTTTGTCAATCTCCGTCAAATTCTGCCTTCTCTGAGTCCAATACTGCTTCATAATCCAAACTTCACAAATTCCAGAGGTTGACTATTGAACTAAATGATGCATTTGTCCATTAAAACGCAATTCACCAGTAACTGTACAACGACACTGCTCAATAGCTGAATAAACTAATTTCACCCACTTCTGCATTTTCAATTACTTAAGCATACCAGACGATGAATCTTTCTCATAGGCTTGTCATGTGATCTAAAACTGACCATAGATTACACACAAAGCAGAAAACTCATATGCAGATATAACCAATTGAAGCCATGTGTTGTATCACCATCACTACATGTTTTGGGATCAATACTCGTTGAAAAATAGCTCAGAGGAAAAGACGCGATTGGAAATGTAGGCCATAGATCCTTTGATGATTTCTCTTGAACCAATACAGTTCCGAAAAATGCATCAAATGCCCTTTTATTTGATGTTGTACACACTGCCACACTGGTTCCCCTATAGGCCTTCATTTTTAATCATAGTCTTTTTGCAAAAAAAAAAAAAAAAAAAAAAATCAGTAGGGAGCCTGCAGGCTAACTAAAGAAAGGAACAAGGCCAAGGCCCAGTAAGTGATAGCCCAACAAGGCAAAACTAGGGGACGCTGCGTGATACGAGATTACGAGAGGCTGCATTTGTCCTTCAGTCGCGTTTCGAACCGAAGGACACGACATTACCTATCAAACCCACAACCGTCTCTCAATGCGACTGCTCGTATATTTCCAATAGTGTTTCTCCCACTCTCTCAGAAACCGTAGCCGTATGTGATGGTGGCTGGATCATAAACAGAGTTATGCATTGGGGATTTATAACACAGTTGGGTTGAAATAGGAACCATGAGAAGCCTAATGACTCAGTTGGTTAAGAACTCCAATCAAATTTCAGATTGCTGCAAGTGGGGTTGATTGATCCAAATGGAGTCATGTGTTTCAGATCTAGGATATGAGATATATACAAGATGTAGTAGCACTTTTTTTTTTTTTTGAATCTATCTGTAGTAGCACTTCTATTCATCTTTCCGAAACATGTTGGGTTGTGAAATACTAGGTAATTAAGTAGTTTCATTTCAGGCATAACAGACTAATATATAGGATAGTGTTGAAGGAAAATCGACTTAGTGTGCCTTATCAAACTAGGAGTAGCAATAGGAGAGAAGGTTCTAGATTTCCCAATCCTACACGGATTGGTATTCCTTGTAACATTAGAACTAGTACTTTGTAATCCCTATATATAGGGCTCCTATTCTCAATAATATGATTACAATTCTCTCTACAATTTCTCTCAAATCTCTTTTTCCTTAAACACGTTATCAGCACGACTCTAACCACAAAACAGAAAACCAAAACTCATTCACAAAGCAGCCCCTAGCCCGAGCTAGCCGAGCCTTCGCTGCAGCCCGCGCGCCCGTGCGTTTGCAACCTTGCACAGCAGCTCCTGCTGTCCCCTCCCTGCAGCCCCCTGCGTTCCAGCCTGCTGCCACCGAAGCATCCCTGCTGCGCAAACAAGCCAACGCACACCCACTGCATCTTTTTCCCGTTCCTGTGCACATCCGTCCTCCTGCAAGCCTCTAAACATCTAGTTCGGAAGCTCAGATCGAAAAACTTTCTTCATAAAAGTTGTTCGTCTCTGTCTCTTCCATCTAACCTCCTAATTTCAGCCTTATCGGAGTTATATTGAGATCTGTACACCAATCGAAGTACAAGCTGTTCAGAACAGAATCTGTTCCGAATTTCATCAAGTAAGTTTAAAGTTAAAGTTGCCGCTTTTGAAATTTAATTTCCTCCTTCTTTTTCTTCGGGGACTTGCAACCTCCCTTCTTCTACATCCCACCTTTCTTATAACGTGGGTTCGATTCTTGAGAAAGCGGAATCGTGGGGATTCACGCAATTAACGAACTAAGAGCGTTCGTAAGACTTCGGACTAAGAGCGTCCGTAAGCATCGATTTAACGAACTAAGAGCGTTCGTAAGCTACGGACTAAGAGCGTTCGTGAGCATAGATTTTGACCATTTAAACATCATTGTTTCGGTCTAATCCAATTATTCTTGGAAATCGATTTCTTGGTAGCATAGTTCGGAAATCTTATTTATATTAGTTTTCGTGGAAGCATTGACTCCGAAACTAATACGTTCTTGCTTTCCTTTTCAGGATGTAAGACTTGAACGAGCTCGATTTTACTCCATTGGATTCTACGGGCACGGGATATTTATTTGCCTACAATCCAAGAGCCCTGTTCTAAAGGAACCGCTCAAGACTCACAAACTGAGATAGAAAATTCCAGGGCATTTACCCTGATGAAGCGCCACATGAAGATGGCCCTCCAGTTTGAGTACATGAATGAGGATAACGCTAACAACCTTTGGGTTGCGCCTAGTGAACGTTTTAGTAACATTCACAACTTTCCGAACATAGAAGCACGATGGAATAATATCTGCTTCACTATAACTTTGAAAGAGTTATGAAATATTGTTCGGAGGCTCTCTGCATTATATTATTTATGCATGATTGTGGAAAACACAAAAGAACAAATTGATTGAGAAAACCCTAACATGACTGTAGGAGTCATGACGTTGAGGGTATAGGGTTGGACACCATGGCGCCACTTTTGGCCATGATTGCACTATTCCAACGCCATTGGTTCTAGGGACCATATGTATTGTGTCAATACACCTCAATCAAGAGAGCATCCTCTTCATGGTATTTTATGGAGCACCTGATCAATGGTAATATATCGAGCTATAAAAGACTTTAAATCTGGCGATGAAGATAGAATGCCGCAGATTTTTATTTAGAATAGTCTTTTAATTTCCAAGAATTATGTAATGGCAATTATGCCTTAATCAATAAAATGACTTATTGGATTATCTCTTTTCCTCTAGGCGTACTCAATTAAGTATGATGTCTAGGAAAGTAATTGAGATTAGTGGTACTTAAGAGAGCTTTGCTCCACCGACATCTCTCTCTACTTCCCTGGTCATATTTAATTGGAATTACCGAACGAATTGAGTGACTACAATTTGTCTAATGTTTGATTTTACTTTGGATTAGATTATGGTCACGAAACTTTGATGTAATCATTGGCTATTATTAATAAAGTATCGATTTATTTTATCTCATGTCATGGACATATTTTTCGAACTTTATTACTTCAAAGATATAAGAGCCAATGGTTTTCATGTGGAAACACATTGTGAGAATGGACAAGAGTTCCTTTGCATCACCTCTAATGACTACGGACATAAACGAGTATTAGAGAAACTTATGTGTCGATCTAGTGAGTTGTATGCAACCACTATTCGAGTAATTGAATCCAATCATGTTATATGATTTATGGGATTTTGACACATATAGGCTTTGGCATGACCGTCTGGGACACCCAGGTCGTGATATGATGATCCGTATATTAAAGACTTCACACGGACATCCATTCTTCAGAACGAAGAGAAGTAAAAACCAAAAATTGGTTCGAGGAGATGCACCTGCGCCTCACGGCGCCAAGACTGTGCAAGACCGGCCACTTAGGGCCGGCGCCGTCTACCCCCTACGGCAACAACATGGCATTGACGCCATGGATCATTGTTTGACTCCTCCTTCTACTTCTAAAGTCAATTGTGACTTCATGGCTAAACCAAAATCCTCATTGGTTGTCTATAAAGCCCATCGTTCGTTCTGCAAAGCCGGCTCTTTAGCAAAATTAGGATCGAGACCATCCTATGCAAAGGACACTAAAGAAAATATACCATTCTTGCAAAGAATCCAAGGTGATATTTGTGGACCTATTCAACCACCATGCGGACCATTTCGATATTTTATGGTGTTGGTTGATGCATCGACACGCTGGTCACATGTCATGCTATTGTCCACTAGGAACGCTGCATTTGCTAAACTCCTAGCACAGATTATTAAGTTAAGGGCTCACCACCCTGATCATCCTATTAAGTCTATAAGGTTAGACAATGCTGGGGAGTTTACATCAAAGACTTTTGATGATTATTGCATGTCCATTGGGATTGAAGTTGAACATCCAGTTCCTCATGTTCACACCCAAAATGGTCTCGCAGAAGCCGCCATTAAACGACTATAAATGGTCGCTAGGGCATTGGTAATGCGCACCAATCTCCCTATTTCTGCTTGGGGCTATGCAATATTGCATGCAGCTGTGCTTATTCGTTTGAGGCCTACTGCCACTCAACCCTTTTTTTTTGCGTCCCAGATGGTGACTGGGTATGAGCCTAATGTCTCACACTTACGCATATTTGGGTGTGCAGTATATGTGCCTATTGCGCCGCCACAGCGCACCAAAATGGGTCCTAAACGACGATTAGGCGTCTACGTTGGATATGATTCTCCAACGATTATCCGCTATATAGAACCCTTGACAGGCGATCTCTTTACCGCTAGATTTGCGGATTGTCACTTCGATGAGACAGTCTTCCCATCGTTAGGGGGAGATAAGAACATCAATGTTCAACAGGAACGACAGGAATTGTCGTGGTCTGTCCCCACTCTGTCTCATCTTGATCCCCGAACCGAACAGTCCGAAATTGAAGTGCGGAGAATTCTCGATCTTCAGAACGTAGCAGAATCGATGCCTGATGCGTTTTCTGATATCGCTAAAGTGACGAGATCACACATACCTGCTGCAAACGTGCCTGCAAGGATTGATGTCCCTAAAATCAGAGGACATGAAGCCATCTCAAGGACATTTGAGCATGGCGCCAACGTCCCTAGTGATGGTGACGTTGTGGCTAGGCCCACGGCTCCTGCCAGGAAGCGCGGGAGGCCCATAGGTTCGATGGATTCTCGCCCAAGAAAGAAAGCGAGTTTGGCACAAAATAATCCATTAATCATCGATGTGAATAATCCATCTCATGAGAATATTCCGGATTATGGTTATGTCCAAGAGACATCATTGGGGGACGCTCCAATGTCAGAACCAACTCCAGAGAATAGAGAGATCTCCATAAATTACACTAGTGTACATGAGATGATGGATAGAAATTCTATGGCAATTGATGATGCATTTGCATATCATGTTGCAAAAGGAATCATAGAATATGATGATATCGAACCTCACTCTGTTGAAGAATGTCAACGAAGAGCGGATTGGCCTAAATGGAAAGATGCGATCCAGGTTGAATTGGATTCACTAACAAAGAGACAGGTATTTGGGCCTGTAACGCAGACACCCCCAAGTGTAAAGCCTGTTGGCCATAAATGGGTCTTTGTTAGAAAGCGTAATGAGAAAAATGAGGTGGTAAGATATAAAGCCCGCCTTGTGGCGCAAGGTTTCTCACAACGCCCTGGAATCGACTACGAGGAGACATATTCTCCCGTAATGGACGTTATAACGTTCCGCTACCTTGTCAGTTTGGTAGTTTCCGAAAAACTTGACATGCAGCTTATGGATGTGGTTACAGCATATCTCTATGGGGATCTAGATTCAGAGATATATATGAAGGTCCCAGATGGACTTCAATTACCCAAATCAAGTGGCTCTAAACCACGGAGCGCGTTTTCAATAAGATTAAAACGCTCACTATATGGATTAAAACAATCCGGACGGATGTGGTATAACCGTCTAAATGACTACTTGATTGGGAAGGGATATATTAACAATGAAATATGCCCATGCGTGTTCATTAAAAGAACAAGTTCCGGATTTGCAATCGTAGCAGTTTATGTCGATGACATGAACCTAATTGGAACTCTAGATGAGTTGAAGGAAACTGCTAAATACTTGAAATCCGAATTTGAGATGAAAGATCTTGGGAAAACACGGTTTTGTCTCGGTTTAGAACTCGAGCACCGTAGTGATGGGATTTTGATCCATCAGTCTGCATATACTCAGAAAATCCTAAGGCGCTTTAATGAAGATAAAGCAAAGCCTGTGAGTACTCCCATGATTGGTCGTAGTCTTGAGCCCGGAAAAGATCCGTTTCGTCCAAGGGATGAGGACGAAGAACCATTAGAGGCCGAAGTGCCCTATTTAAGTGCAATAGGCGCATTATTGTACTTAGCTCAATGCACAAGACCCGATATCTCATTCGCAGTGAACTTGTTAGCTCGACATAGCTTTGCGCCAACACGCCGCCATTGGATTGGTGTAAAGACAATCTTTCGATACCTAAGAGGTACGATTGATATGGGCCTATTTTATCCCTACAGAGAGAAGAGGAATGACAGAAGAATGGGATCGGACCCCATTAGGCATGGAGCCACCGTCCACCATGACAAAGTGGCCGGCCATATTGCCGCCAACGCCGCCGCCAACACCAAGGGTGGCCGGCCTCACCCCATTCCCCTCCATCAAAACGACAATGATGTTTTGATGGGATTTGCTGATGCAGGGTACCTCTCTGACCCTCACAAAGGTCGCTCCCAAACGGGTTATGTCTTTACCATGGGAAGCACTGCGATATCTTGGAGGTCTACAAAGCAGACCCTTGTTGCTACTTCCTCAAATCATGCAGAGATTATTGCTCTACATGAAGCCGTGCGTGAATGCATATGCCTAAGGTCTATAATAAGACATATTCAAGGAAGTTGTGGTTTGAAGTCTACCACAGATAAACCTACATGCATTTATGAGGATAATGCAGCTTGTATTGAACAAATGAAGTTAGGTTTCATCAAGGGCGACAACACCAAGCATATATCGCCTAAGTTCTTTTATAATCAGCAACAACAATCACTTCTAAAGATTGAAGTGAATCAAATCCGATCAGAGGATAATGTAGCGGACTTATTCACTAAGTCGTTACCTAAATCCACCTTCGAGAAACATGTGAAGAGCATCGGATTGAGAAAGTTATCCGAACTCCCACGATTGTAGCAATCAGGGGGAGATATCGACATCAGGGGGAGTTATGATGTCTACATGTTCGATCTCGAAGAGTGAAGGACGTGTTGTGCTCTTTTTGTCCTTCGACCAGGGTTATTTTTATCCCACAGGGTTTTTGTTACCTGGCAAGGTTTTTAACGAGGCAACGGATGAAGCGTCACCACCAAGTTTGAGCGGCACAAGGGGGAGTGTTGAAGGAAAATCGACTTAGTGTGCCTTATCAAACTAGGAGTAGCAATAGGAGAGAAGGTTCTAGATTTCCCAATCCTACACGGATTGGTATTCCTTGTAACATTAGAACTAGTACTTTGTAATCCCTATATATAGGGCTCCTATTCTCAATAATATGATTACAATTCTCTCTACAATTTCTCTCAAATCTCTTTTTCCTTAAACAGATAGGGAAATGAGGAAGTGCTCAGAGGAAGGATAACTAACCACTGTAGATCGGTGAAGCTATTGCTTCCTTCCAAAAGATGACTTGACTTGATTATTCGCTTGCTTAATTCCAACCCGTGATTGACGATGTGATGGAGGACGACTATTGTCTCTGTGGTTACAGTAAAGTTACATACAGCAAGACCAAGTTCAGTCCATAACATGGGATTGTTGATTTTTCTAGTCTTCATTTCTTAATTGCCGGGTAAAGAGAGGGAAAGGAGAGGAAAATGTCTATATATGTGGATGCTATCTGTTCCTGGCTATTCCAGTCCAATGTCAAGGAGGGAAGGCCAATAGCTTTGTTGAGGTATACCAGCAGCATGTGGCATTGCCTTAGGCTTCAAGGCAAAGAGACAATGACACTAAACTTATTGCATTGAATTTGGATGGAATGGACCCTCTTAATCTGTTCTCGATCGGCTATGTTAAAAGGTTTGAATGCTAGGAAAGGTTTTTCCATGCCATTATTTTTCAATTTGGTATTGTACAATGTAAAGGGTATCGGAGCCTAATGAGAAAATTCTTGATTTTTTTTAGTTGACCTAAGTAACACTGCCAGAAAAATGGTCTTTTACGGCCCGCAAAGAGCGCCGTAAAAGACATTTTACGGCACAAAAAAATGCGCCGTAAATGGACATGCCGTAAAAGACAAAACTCTTTTACGGCGTGTTTCCAAAACGCCGTAAAAGACCCTACCAGCACGCCGTGAAAGACATAAAAGAGCGCCGTAAAAGGGTTTTAGAGATTCTTAATTTCAATTTTCAAATACAAAGCGCGCCGTAAATGACCAAATATGTGCGCCGTAATTGATATCAAAAGCATGCTGTGATTGATCTCAAAAGCACGCCGTAAAAGACAACAATGAGCGCCGTAAAAGGGGTTTAGAGATTTTTTTATTTCATTTTGAAATAGGAAAACACGCCGTAATTGATGTCAGAAGCACGCCGTAAATGTGGTTGTAGGATATATTTACAGCACAATATTTGCACCGATTTTTTTTTTCCTGTAAATTTTGCGATACCATTTCAAAATCTATATAAATCTATACAATTTATTGAGATGAAAAGAGAGATAACAAACTGCAATATCACATTACAAAAAGTAAATTAATATGCCAGCAACAATACTGTATAAAAACAACTTAATTAAACCAACAATTTATCATCACCGTCCTAAAATGTAAAACATTCTAGATTAACAGGGAGCATCCTAGATTAGAATCGTCTTTGTTGATTGCAAAAGATAAATGGTCAGTGATCCATGCTGTGGCCTTTTAAATATCTTCATATTATGTTTGATGCCAACTTTTACCTGCATAACCAAAACAAACACAAACAGAACAATGAAATCTAGTCTGTCATGTGTCTTTCATTCAAGGAAAACACATGTAGCTAAACTTCTAATTCAGCAATTAATGTATCATAAGCAAATAGAAGCACTTCTTTACAATTAATGTTCTGATTCAGATTATAGTGATGGAATCAATATATGTCTATCAATCTGCAATGTATGTCAATTAACCAGAATTAATGTGTCACAATCTGCACTTCTTTACAGTAAAAACAATACTACTAAGAAACCAAATTGTGACCAAATGCATGAAGGTGCATCATGATTCTTGATTTTGTTTAGAAATTGGGAACCCAAAAGAAGTACAAAGATTATGCTTAGTTAATTACCTGAACGTCGAAATCAACAAAATCAATTGGGAATTGTGCAGCAATATTGAAAGAGAGGATTGAGTTCTCTTTGATTCCTCTCGTTCTGATATCAGAGGACTGCAACATGTTCATTCCATTTCCTCTGTGTCCTATCAATACCAACTGTGGAACTCATTACTCACCCATATAGGCTTTGTTTCATTGGCTAATTCCCAATCCCAATACTTCTCAGTTATAGTCTTCTTTTTCTTCTCACCCTGATAAACAAGTACATAAAGCTCAATGCAATGTTTTCTAAGAACATTGCCTACACTTCAGATTGCATGTCAATTACCTCTGGCTTTGGTTCTTCTCCTTCCTTTGGTTCTTCCTCCTCTTCAACCTGCCAAAAGTTTGAACTTAGTACTGGCGAAAATGCTAATTGACTCATTTTTTAGTGAACGAGTACATATGATTTTTATAAAGAGATACACAAACTTGAGGATTATTTTGTAAGGTCAACACAATGAAGACCTTATCAAGAGAGTAACATTTTGAAGAAATATTAATTTTCTGATTACCAACTTTTAACTAGAAAAGAAGTAACAATCTAACCATTAGAAAGAAAAATAAAGTGGAACTATGAAATCTGCTATATTTATAGAGGGGAAAACGTTTGTTACAAGAAGAAAACAAACCTCAACAGTCCTTGACTTTTGTTGCCATGTGTAGATGGGGAAAGAAACAAATTGCGAGTAATTCTTCACCAAACTCTGAAATCTGCTATATTTATAGAGGGGAAAATGTTTGTTACAAGAAGAAAACAAACCTCAACAGTCCTTGACTTTTCTTGCCACGTGTAGATGGGGAAAGAAACAAATTGCGAGTAATTCTTTACCAAACTCTGGATCCGGGCAGGCTCTGAGAACTCTGTAATACCCCGAAAAAAAATCCAAATTAATTTCCGTGGATTTTTAGAAATGATTTCACAATAGTGGGAGCGAGTACGAGGCTCGGAGAAGTTGTGGAATTAGTTCGAACGATTAATTTTCGAAAACGTACGTTATTTAGGGGCACGCGAAAATCGACTTTTTATATGTATGGAATTTGGGAAAACTCCCTTCATGAAAGTTGTAGAGCTCGTCGATACGATCGCGTGCATATGTAGAACGCAAAAATCGGAGTTCGTATGAATTAGTTATGATTTTTTGAAAAAGTTTCCAATTTAGTATAAATCTTCCATTTTCGGAAATTTCCGAAAATAATTTCAGAAACTTCCAAAAATGGAAATTGAGCTGCAGCCCCTCCCCCGACCGGAAATCGCCTTCGATTTTCTTCCGGCTATTTCTTCCTCCTCCGGCCACCGATCCTCACCAAACTTCTTCCATTGGCTTCGTATGGTCCTTGCGCACCTGTCTGTGGCAGCCTTGCACGGTGGCGCGGCCTGTAGCGGCGGCGGCAAGCCCGGTCCGATTTGAGTTCGATTTTAGTCAACGCCGGTTTTCTCCTAGCTCCGGCCACCAAAACTTTCGATCCTTAGCTCTATGAACTCGCCTCAACCTGCTGATCATCATACTAGAAGGATCGCACCTGGAGTGACCGGTTTCACGTTCGTCGGAGCTCGACCGGTTTTCGATCGAAAACCAAAACCTTTCGATCGTGATATCTCGAGCTGTAGTGCATCGTTTTGATTGATTTTTGAACCACTGAGTTCGCCTTGATTTTCTTAACAACTCTCCAGAAGGAATCGAGGCCTGAAGTTGCAGTTTTTACGTCGAACTAGGAGCTCGCCGGTTTCTGGGGTTTTTTCCGGCCAACCCGACTGGTTTGAGGTAATTTCTATCCCTTCCGGTCATCTTCAGCTTACATGCTAGTTAAGAAAATCATTAGGCATGATGAGACGAAGCGGAGCAGCCTGGCCCCGACACCATTGGCGGTGGTCGGCGGCGGCTCTGTCCCTAACTCCGGCGGCCCTTTCCGGCCACCTCCGGGGGTCAAAAATATGGTTTCTGTACATTTTCAGATTCTATATTTCAATACGATCATTTTGATATATTATACGCAATTTTTGGATATCATATGATTAAGTTATGAATTTTTACGTTTCGATCGATTTCGATCGTTTGATTCATGATATGTGAAGTTAGGACCGTCAGATGGACTTGTAGTTTTGATATGATGATCTTATGACTGTCCC
Organism: Rosa rugosa; assembly: GCF_958449725.1. Classification (NCBI taxonomy): domain Eukaryota; kingdom Viridiplantae; phylum Streptophyta; class Magnoliopsida; order Rosales; family Rosaceae; genus Rosa; species Rosa rugosa. The sequence continues at coordinate 36,858,435 of NC_084825.1, forward strand.
AGCGGCTTTGTGTGGTCATGGGCGAAGATCCGACCGTTGGATCTTCGTATAAATGCAAAACAGTGATTAGGAAGGCGATCCGTGAGGATCCGACCGTTGGATCATCATTTAATTTCAATCCGACCGTTGGATTGTCGTTTGATTTTGTTTTTGAGTTATTGGCTAAGTTAAGGTCATGTTTGATTAGGTGATCGACAGTTTGATTTGGCGGACGATTCGTGAAATTGTATTTTGAGCTGTTAAGAAGACGCAGCGGGAATTTAGAGGTGAGTAAACCTCACGTGGTTCATATTACGAACCGAATAAATTTAATTACCTTATTTTGTCGTAATTGCGTGAAAATATTTATGGAATAAATATTTGTTTTAAAATCATATGGACTTGATCAACTACGGTCCATGGGTAAGTAAAATGATTTTTACTATACAAATGAATTTCTCGGTTTTATTGCATGTGAACTATAGTTGGTATTAGTGATTATCCCTGAGCGGATAATTACGTATATATATACTTACGTGATTATATGTGAATGGTGTGACATTGAAGAGTGTGGAATTGGGATGATTAAATTATTATGAATTGACATGTGACTTACCATAATTATATGTGATGAACATGATTGATGAGTTCTTGTTAATATTCATGATTTACATTGGAGGATGTATAGAGTTAGAGAATGTAGGGTTCTGAGGATGAGGTGTCTGAAGTTCGACGGTTAAGGATAACCGGAGTGTTTGTGTGCTGAGGACGGGGATGTCCAAGGTGCGACGGTTTATTATTAACCGAAGTTGTGTGCTGAGGACGGGGATGTCCAAAGCGCGACGGTTTATTATTAACCGAAGTATATGGTGCTGAGGACGGGGATGTCCAAAGCGCGACGGTTTATTATTAACCGAAGTATGTCGCATTACTTGCACCTAGGCCAAGGTGACTGGTAGCGATGTGGTTAGAGCTCTAACGTGCTGTTGGGATGGACCAAAGTGGTGTTATGTGGGTTGGGTTTTTGCAGGACCAGTGTGGTGTATTGTGATTTGAGGATTGTGAAAATGTATTCCTTGTGGTTTTACATGAGTGGTTTGATGTCTCTTTGCAGACGTAATACTGTTGAATTTTACTTGAACTGAAATTTAATAAATCAACAGTTCTTTCTTTTTACTCATACGGGCTGTCAAAAGCTTACCGGGTTTTGTGTTGTTGCAATCCCGGTACACTATTCAAACGGTGTAGCGGATAACCCTGCAGGTCAGGAGAACCAGGACGGTGATCGGGCAGCTTAGAGTAGTGTTATGTGAATTACAGCATTATATTGTGAGGTTTGTTATGCTCATTTAGAGCTTTACACACTACTAGAATTTTGTTCATAGACATCGGTTCTGGACCGATGTTAAACTAATTTTCGACCGATGTCTTAGTGGGTGTAGAGAAAAGTATAGACATCAGTATAAGCGCGTTTTCAACCGATGTCCCAGACAACAACCAACATCGATTCTAAAACACAAATCGATGTATAATCGTTATAATCATCATAATCTTATATGTTAACTATATTTAATTCTTCATATTTTCACATTTTATGCTTAGTAAAATATATCTCGAACAATACCTAAGTGAACATTTAAATCGATTACAATTTCAGAAATGATGTCTAATACTGTCGTAGACATCAGTGTTCAAAAACTATTGTTTGTTCTTGGCCATTTTTACATGCATCTTGCCACCTTATTTTCCTAAGGACGATGTATGTGGCCTTAGGCAACATCGGTTACTTTATTAAGAATGATGTGTTGTTGTACAGGGGACATCGTTTTTGTTCATGTAAAACGATGTTTACTGGTTTTATGTACATCGCTTCTTTTGATATGAACTAATGTGTTATTTCGTCGTAGACATCACTTCAGGTTTTTAAAACTAATGTTCTGTGTTTCATGGTAAATTGGTTTACTTTATAATAAGTGATTTGTACGTCGACAATAGATTACGTTTTCGTGTTTATAAATCGATGTGCACTGGTTTTAGGTACATCGATTTTGTGGGCACATTTCGATATGTTGGTAATCATGAGACATCGATTTTTATTTTAGTACTGATTTCTAATCTCTAAATTGAGATTGCATGCAAAGTTTGCATCTAGCTACTACTTGGAAAAGAAATACATTTCTCAATATATTAACTCAAGCACATCATCTAAAAATTGAGGCATTCCATTAATTATGTCCAAATTCATGATCCAACATAATTCACAAAATAAAACTGCAAACCTAAAAATGCTAGCGTAGAAACATATGAACAAGTTAAAAGATTAGTCACATTTTCAGTCAAGATAAAGAGTTGCATGGGTACGCCAAACTCAAAGATTTCATACTAAGTGTGCCCCATCAGAACTGCAGTACATTTCTTTTCCTGAATATTCCATATCTTAACCTAGAACAAAACCAAAGAAACAGCAGAATCATTAGTAACTAAACCAACTTCTATACACGGCAGAATTACAGTTTGATCAACTACTATAGGTCTGGAAAATTGAAATGGTCCAAATAATATCAGAGTATTAGGAAATCAGAACAAGCAAAAACATGAACTGAACACAACAAAATGGGCAAACTCTGTGATTGAAATGCTTAAACCAGATAAAATTACTGGAAAAATTCACAGCACAATGCACACAGCCTATGAAAAACAAGAATTGAAGTAGCTCAAATAGCATAACAGAGAACCAAAACCAGAATACTGCGTCTGGAACATGACATGAAGCATATAAATATATTGCTGCAGCTCATTAATCATTAGCTCTGAGCTCAGTGCTCAGTGACAACATTTTTGAACAAGTAAAGCCTGAGCACACTCAACTTTGTATTTACAAGGTCTATTGTACTGCACAGACTCAAGACAGTATCACTTTGCATTTTGGGAATTCACACACATGTTAAGCCAAATTCAAAATATAGGACTAGAATACAACACTTAAAATTACCTATATGCTGGAGAAAACTAACAGCAAATTAAAGTGCGCATGACTGAATGGTCTCCATATGTAGCCAACGACTGATCCAAGGGATTTCTCGAAGTTCTTGCATGAGCTGGGTACTCCATCCATCTGTAATCCCAGTCACAATCTGTAATCCTTGTACTGTTCAAGAAATGCAATATTAGTGCGACAAAAATGTACATGTAGTACAAGGGAGACATAAACTAAAAAATAAAGATGCATGCACCCACATCCCCACACCACAGGAACACACAAGTAGGCACACAAATTAACTTGAGATATGTGAACTGCGTGCTTTCTTATGGCATAAACACTAGTAGACAAAAATTATAATAGAAATATAACATAAATATATATATATAGTGTGTGTGTGTGTATTTGTTACCGAGAAAAGAAAAAATAGTTTCCACCATGCTTATAATAACAACATGACAAGCTTAATCTTACAAATGATCCCCCTTCCCACTTCACCACATGTTTTTCCATCATAGAAAGACAAGCATGAAGCCTTCTTACTGACCTTGTTGTTCTTGGCCCAAATTTTAAAATTTGATTCCAAAATACAAAACAATGGGAGGGTAAACCGAAACAACGCCCTTATAGGCAAGGTTAGTTGTCTGATCCCGAAAAGAGCAAATTCTTTCAAAAATAAACAAAAAATTTGCTTTATTTTGGCTGCAGAAAACACTACAGGAAATAGAATGTTATTGAGTTATGAACTTTGCAAGTTGCATTTTTTCAGCTATAAAAAACTCAGCCCCACAAATCCAATTCATTAGTCCTTTTTGCGTTGGTGTGTGTTTTTGAGGTTTATACCATACCAAATTTCAAGACCAAAAACCCTGATCTCATTTGGGTTCCTAACCTTCTCATAAATCAAACACAAATTTCTACAAGAATCACAAGTATCACCATCATAAAGAGACTCCCTAATTTGGTAATTGTAAAAGTTTCAACACTAAAATCCCATCTTTCCCTGAAGTTTCTCACAAACAAAAACAGAAAGCCCAAAAAAAAAAAAATTTGAATCAAAAAGAAGAAGAAAGCATACCTCTAAGAACAGCACCACACTGATACATAGAGTAATCAGCTAGCTCAGGAAGAAGATTCTCACACTTTGGGCACTGAACCAACCTCACTTTTCCACCTGAGTCCCCCATTGCTCATAACAAAAGCAACCCAACAAAACCCATAAACCCAAAACAAACAAAATCCCACTGTTGACAGTCAAAGTTAGCAGAGAAAAAACCCAAAACAAAAACAAAAGCTGAAAAAATGATTCAAGGGGTTTGAAATTTGGAATTTGGCGTCAAACATTGATTTAAAATTGAAGCAACTCTTGCAACAAGCATTACATTCAATAAGCATGCAAGAGTATAACACTTCAGTGACTACAATGAGAAATGCAGTTCTAAAAAGATTCAAAAGAGTACCAACAGTTTAGAGATAGTAACAGTTCTGGCTTTCTGTATCTAATCTTTATAAGTAATGGGCATCACCCTTACCTTACAGAGTTTCATTGAGTGCGAGTGAGTGTATATAGCTAACTATACACAGATGCGTACACAAACATACAATCATCCACAACTCCGATGCAAAATAAACCAGTCGTAAAGGGAAATTGAAGAGCATATAGTGAATAAGGATAAAAAAGGGACCTGTTTGACGGACTCGGCAATCTCGGGGCCATACCGTCGCCGGGGAAGATTGAATTCAATAGTATACCTTCAAAAGGATGCTCAAATATTGAGTCCACAATCGGGCGTACAAGCTCCGGCTTTAAAAGGATATCTCTGAATCCTGAGATGTGAATTCCAACATATCCCCTGCAGAAAACCAATAATAAACAAATTAGACTCACAGATCACTCATACAATCAGATATTATGATCAAATTTCCAATTCAAAATCAACCAGCCAGAAATAGTTGAAGAATCTTGAGATCAGAAACTTACTTCTTGGCTGATTCGCCTTTGACTTTAGCAGCAGAGTCAGGGGCCTTCTTGTCATCCTGCTCCTAAACCCAAATCCAAGTAAAACTGAAACATAAATAGAGATGAATCTCACTTTATTTACTCTATAACACAGTGCCGGCAATTTCAATAGACAAGGAACAACAGAATCTGCATATTAATAAACAAAAAATTGCAAATAACATGTGTAAGCAAGATAACTAGCTTAACATGCACACAAGCGATAGAGACCACAGTTATGAACCTTATACAACACAAGGCTACGAATAAACTTTACTTCTTCTTCACTATAATGTCCCTCTTCTTATTTATCATCAGGGAACTCTTTCACAGAAATAGGAAGACATATTCGATCTTCTAAGTTCATCAAGTCTTTAGCCCCCACCTTCACGAAAATCGAAATCAGAAACAAAACTACCCCATATAATTGCAACAAAAGCTCTGAGCTCTACCCATTAGTCCATTACAAAACAAAACAAAAGTTAATACAAATTTCAGATACCCTTAACACATTGATCCATGTCAGATGCTTCTCTTCGAACCTGTGATAAATAATCAAAGCAAACCACTTTCCAATCACCATTCAAGAACCCATTTCCAAAATGTAATGAAACTTCAAAAGACTTTAACCTGTCTTAAGCGAAAGAGCTTCTGAACAAGGCTTCTGGGAATCTCGGGGCAGCACCTGGTGACCCATTTAAGCGCCGTCGTAGCTGAGGAGGTGGAGGGTTTAATATACACATCTCTGAGAGCTCTCGTCCCAAAGCGGTGCCGTTTACGGTGGCAGTGAACGGAGGTAGAATGAACCACTTTTTGCGGCCTTTTTTTTTGTCTTGGTGAAATGTTTGGGTGGTTGCGTAAGATCGGGAGTAGTGGAAAGGTGAGATGAAGAGCCTATCGCCGACGGATTCGGCCGAGGAGGAGAGTGGAGCAGAGGGCGGAGAAGACCAGAGCGAGCCTCTTCAATTTCTTCAACTCTGCCAATCTCAGATCGAGGCCGGCTCAGGATTCAAAGTTGTTACTTCAATTTCAGATCGAGGTCGGGCTTTCGGCTCTTCAGATTCCGGCGGAGAATGGAGGAGGAAGGTTCGTGAAGTTGATTAGGAGCTCGAGTTTGTGATGCTGGGGTTGAGAATGGATATTAGGGCTTGAGGCAAAGTGAGAAAGTTTTGGGGTCGGGCCGAGTGCTTTTTTTTTTTTAAGTGTGAAAATTTTAAGTTTTCGTCCCCGCGTCCTTGAATTCATTAAAACACTTAGCGCGTCCACGAAAATGAGGTTCCCGCAAATTTTCAAATAAAACTTTTAACACCGGTCATTTTAAGAACTGATGTTAATGGTATACATTTAAATCGGTATTTTTCTAAAACGATGTTAACTTACTTTTTTACATCATGTGCAAGTCTAACCGATTTAAATGATGTGATGTAAATGAACAGATTTCTAGTAGTGACAATTTTACTTTGTAAGAGTGAATTGTAATAATTAACTCGAGGTTTTCGAGTTTTGTGTTGAGTGGCGAGTGGTGTGTTTGTTTCTGAGAAAAAAATTCAGAACGTTATTTGTATTAATTGTTTATTCATGTTTCGGATTTGAATTGGTTATTCAAAATTCGGGGCGTGACAGTTTGGTATCAGAGCGTAAGGTGCATATTTGGTGATAATCAGTACTCCCCGAGTGATGGCCCGTCTGCAGCGGATCCCCATCATATACTCTTCGGTACTGGTATAATCATTGGGTATGTCTTAGTATGGGGTCTAGACAGTGTGTAAGTCCGTAGGACGGTAGAATGGCCTGGTAGGTTCGTTTTAGAATAAGTTTTGCTTCCGTGAGTTGCAATCTTCGAGGAATGGAAACCTCCGGATTTAACTCTGATGAGTCGGTGAGGATTGTTTATGGAAATGAGTTTCTTTTGGATGTTGAAGTGTTTGGTTGAAGGCATGATGTGGACCTATGCACGTACCTAGTGTGGATACGAGTATTAATGGATAGAAAGTTTGTCTTCTTAAGTTGGACGTACATATGTTTTTGGATGAGATGTACATGTCAAATAATAGATATCTTGTTTTGTAACGAGATGTCTTAGTGGGGTTTTGGTAATTGGCATGGGTGATGTGTTTTAAGTGACTCTGAGGCAACTATGCTGACTTTGTGTGAGATTGAATTCTTAGTGTAGACTAAGAAGGTTGTGTGGTGATTCTATATACACTACGTGATGAGCTTTTAGAAGGAAACGTTATGAGTAAAAGTATGGGTTTTTCCTGATGTCTATAGAAGACTTGTGCATATGGCAGCCTTTGTGGCAGTGCTTGTAGTGCTTTAGTGGTAGTTTGTGTGATAAAGTATTTTTTGGGGGCTAGATAAAGCTAGACCTTATCTTGATTGTATTCTAAAGTGGTAGGACACCTGTAAGCAGGGATTAGACGATCCATTGATATCGTGATAGGGTTTTGTGTAGGGACAGGATCCTTATATGTAGACAGTTGATGATGAGGTGGAGGCTTCAGAGGTTGAGTTGCCTGTTCCACCTGTAGTTGATGTGATGGATGTTATTCTCGGTTTGAAGTCGTGAAAGAGATTGAGAATCTAGGAGTAGTTGGAAGGAGAATTGATTTCACGAACTCAAGATGATAGGAGTGTGAGAGATTATGAGACAAAATTCTCAAGACTATATTGGTTTAGGAGACAAATGGATGCAAAGAGTTGACCATAAAGTCTCAGCTGGGGCTGGATACTTCCCTTTAGCATGACGTAACCATTTAATAGAACTTGTTTTGGTTAGGGTGTTAGCCATTGAATAGGATTCTTGACTTATGTGGAGCTTGTGAGTAGTGTTGCGGTTAGGGAAGAGATTGTTGTGGTTTTCGAGCTTAGTGATGTAAATATGGAAATACTTATGTTACCTCTAAGGAGGGTAGTGGAGTTTGTTATCGAGGTGATACTAGGTTTGATACCCATATTAATGGCGCCTTATTGGATGACACCAACTAAACTTAAGGAGTTGAAGTTCAAGGTGAGAGTTTACTTGAGTGGAGATTCGTTAGAGCTAGTACTTCTCCATGGATCGAGATTAGGGATACCTACTAAGACATGACGTACGAACGTGGAGAAGAAGAAGAATATAGTTATATCTCATCTTTAAGGTGAAGCATGACCATGATGAGATTTAGTACTAAGGATATGTTAGTGTTCTAGTTCTAAAGATCACGAGTGTAAGAGGTGTTAAGTTTGGCGCTCTATAGATGTTTTTGAATAGGAAGTGTTTAGCTTTATTAATCCCTGACTCTAGCGACGAAATTGTTTTGTGTTTGGTTTGACTCAGATGATGCTAGCTAGACTTCTGTGTGACTTAATTGATTGTTAGGTTTTGATTGATTGTTTGTGATATATCATTATGAAAGAGGCGTGCAGCAGAGTTGGCGAAGGTTTTGAAAGAGCAAGGAGTGACCAAGGTTCGACCCTTGGTGTCGTTGTTGGTTTGTTTTAAAGAAAAGACTACCACATTCATTCAGTCTTATTACAAACCAGAAGCAAAATAAAGTTATTGTCCAACGAAAGTAAAAATGCAGAAAAAGAAATACAATAATTAAATGATGAATTGTTTTTACTTCTTCCCCTTTGATTGGGAAAGCTCAGCAATCTCCTCCCTGAGTTTGGTGACTTGATCATCGACCTCTTCACTGCCCTGCGAGTCACTACTAGTTGAGTCACTACTGGTTGAGTCAAGAGCTTCCCAAGGAACATGAGGAGCGGTGCGCGGGCGAGTGGCGGCCCTCTTGCTGGTTTCAGCCTCAGGAGGAGGGTCCTTATGGAGTGACGCAGCAACGTCCTTGCAAGGAAACCCAGGAGGATGACCTTGCATGTTATTGACCTCCTGAGCAAGCTTGTTCATGGCGGTCTGACAGCTGATCAAAGAAGAGTTCAGGTCAGAGATGTAATCGATCATGCATGTGACTCGCCAATCCGTCACCGTAATACCATCACGGAGAGAGGAACGCAGAGCATCAATTGAGTCAGACAAGCTTTCCAGGGTGGCCACAGGTCGAGAAGCTCGAGCAGCCGAGGAGGAAGGGGACTCGCTAGGATGTAGTCTGGGAGAGCGACGAGGCAGAGGAGGGGGACTGCGGCTACGCTCACGTATAGGACGATGGTCCCCAGGACGAGTGAGGCCAGCGCGAGTGGCCGCTTGACGACCTTCTTCTTCTAGAGAGAGAATGCGGCGTTGATTGACGCCCATGCGAGAGGTAACCTTGGTTCGAACCATGAGGAAAGAGAAGGAGAGAATTGAAGAACGGTGATGATGAGTGTTTAAGAGAGATTGCTGTTAGAAGGATCGAAGTGATGAAATGGTGTTGGGGATTTGAGTTTATCAGATGGAAGAAGAGATTTGAGTTATCGGATGGAAGAAGAGAATTGAGAGAGAATGGCTAAAACTCTGGGGAAATTTTCTTTTCTTTTGTGTGAACAGTCTCTTCCCCAGAATACACCTATTTAAGGAACAAGGCGTACAAATCTCCACCGTTGGATGGACAATCTCAGAGATTCAAACTACGCGTTGGATTAAAGTCGCCCTAAAACACGGAAAAGTTGTTGACGCGTGGAGGGCGCGTGAGGGAACCGAACGAATCTCGAGGTGCTGTGCCAGGCAAGCTTTAGCCGAAAGTGAATCTGATTTCCGTAAAGCACGGAAAAGATAAGTCGTGGCAGGTGGACCGTGCAAGGCTTGTCTCGGATCAATGCCCTCACTGTAGTTGTGGGTGGAGGCCCGATGGGCTGGATTTCTGAAATAGTTTTGGAGTAATTTTGGGCCGGATTGTTGAAACAGTTTGGTTTAAATAAAAGGATTTGTATGGATAACAATGAGAGCAGCTTGTGCTCGAGTGGTTGAGAGCGAAGTTCTTGAACAAGAGGTCTGAGGTTCGAACCTTGCCTCCTACAAAAAATTTTCTTTTTTTGGATCGTGTATATGCTCGGAATACGGATGTATATACGGACTGTACAGTATACATGACAGTATGTAAAGCTTCATACTGTAGCCGAGTCGAGCCGAAGGTTGGTGGGCCGAGTTTTCAGCCCAAATTGGTTTGGGCCGATTCGAATAGCAGTTGGTTCAGTTTCTTTGGCCCAAACTGCTAGCCCTAGTGCTTAGCCCAAGGATTGAGCAAGCCCAAGTCATCATCACTGGGTGACATAATTTATTGGCGTGCTTTTGGGGATGATTTGTTTTGTGTGATGCATCTCTATGGTTGTGAAGAGTGGTGCATGCTTAAGTTTTACTATGGAGATTTACCGTGATGCTAATTGAGTAGCGAAACACTTTGTGGGAGTGTTTACTGTGCTTGTATGCCAGTACAGAGTGATGATCTATGTGAAGATCTATGTGAGGATCTATGAGATGATCCATGTGACGATTTTGTGTATTTGATGTGGAGTGTTGTTGAACAGTTGTTGTGTGAGTTTACGTTTGTGATGAAAGGATTTAGTGGCCATAGAAATGTATTTTTATACAAAGGGCTGAGGCTTTGTAGATTACTACAGATTTGGAAAAGATGGAGATTCTGTGGTTAGGTCAACCTTAATCAAGAGGGATTGACTTACGCTCAAATTTCGGGACGAAATTTCTTTAAGGAGGGTAGATTGTAATACCCCGAAAAAAAATCCAAATTAATTTCCGTGGATTTTTAGAAATGATTTCACAATAGTGGGAGCGAGTACGAGGCTCGGAGAAGTTGTGGAATTAGTTCGAACGATTAATTTTCGAAAACGTACGTTATTTAGGGGCACGCGAAAATCGACTTTTTATATGTATGGAACTTGGGAAAACTCCCTTCATGAAAGTTGTAGAGCTCGTCGATACGATCGCGTGCATATGTAGAACGCAAAAATCGGAGTTCGTATGAATTAGTTATGATTTTTTGAAAAAGTTTCCAATTTAGTATAAATCTTCCATTTTCGGAAATTTCCGAAAATAATTTCAGAAACTTCCAAAAATGGAAATTGAGCTGCAGCCCCTCCCCCGACCGGAAATCGCCTTCGATTTTCTTCCGGCTATTTCTTCCTCCTCCGGCCACCGATCCTCACCAAACTTCTTCCATTGGCTTCGTATGGTCCTTGCGCACCTGTCTGTGGCAGCCTTGCACGGTGGCGCGGCCTGTAGCGGCGGCGGCAAGCCCGGTCCGATTTGAGTTCGATTTTAGTCAACGCCGGTTTTCTCCTAGCTCCGGCCACCAAAACTTTCGATCCTTAGCTCTATGAACTCGCCTCAACCTGCTGATCATCATACTAGAAGGATCGCACCTGGAGTGACCGGTTTCACGTTCGTCGGAGCTCGACCGGTTTTCGATCGAAAACCAAAACCTTTCGATCGTGATATCTCGAGCTGTAGTGCATCGTTTTGATTGATTTTTGAACCACTGAGTTCGCCTTGATTTTCTTAACAACTCTCCAGAAGGAATCGAGGCCTGAAGTTGCAGTTTTTACGTCGAACTAGGAGCTCGCCGGTTTCTGGGGTTTTTTCCAGCCAACCCGACTGGTTTGAGGTAATTTCTATCCCTTCCGGTCATCTTCAGCTTACATGCTAGTTAAGAAAATCATTAGGCATGATGAGACGAAGCGGAGCAGCCTGGCCCCGACACCATTGGCGGTGGTCGGCGGCGGCTCTGTCCCTAACTCCGGCGGCCCTTTCCGGCCACCTCCGGGGGTCAAAAATATGGTTTCTGTACATTTTCAGATTCTATATTTCAATACGATCATTTTGATATATTATACGCAATTTTTGGATATCATATGATTAAGTTATGAATTTTTACGTTTCGATCGATTTCGATCGTTTGATTCATGATATGTGAAGTTAGGACCGTCAGATGGACTTGTAGTTTTGATATGATGATCTTATGACTGTCCCAGCGGCTTTGTGTGGTCATGGGCGAAGATCCGACCGTTGGATCTTCGTATAAATGCAAAACAGTGATTAGGAAGGCGATCCGTGAGGATCCGACCGTTGGATCATCATTTAATTTCAATCCGACCGTTGGATTGTCGTTTGATTTTGTTTTTGAGTTATTGGCTAAGTTAAGGTCATGTTTGATTAGGTGATCGACAGTTTGATTTGGCGGACGATTCGTGAAATTGTATTTTGAGCTGTTAAGAAGACGCAGCGGGAATTTAGAGGTGAGTAAACCTCACGTGGTTCATATTACGAACCGAATAAATTTAATTACCTTATTTTGTCGTAATTGCGTGAAAATATTTATGGAATAAATATTTGTTTTAAAATCATATGGACTTGATCAACTACGGTCCATGGGTAAGTAAAATGATTTTTACTATACAAATGAATTTCTCGGTTTTATTGCATGTGAACTATAGTTGGTATTAGTGATTATCCCTGAGCGGATAATTACGTATATATATACTTACGTGATTATATGTGAATGGTGTGACATTGAAGAGTGTGGAATTGGGATGATTAAATTATTATGAATTGACATGTGACTTACCATAATTATATGTGATGAACATGATTGATGAGTTCTTGTTAATATTCATGATTTACATTGGAGGATGTATAGAGTTAGAGAATGTAGGGTTCTGAGGATGAGGTGTCTGAAGTTCGACGGTTAAGGATAACCGGAGTGTTTGTGTGCTGAGGACGGGGATGTCCAAGGTGCGACGGTTTATTATTAACCGAAGTTGTGTGCTGAGGACGGGGATGTCCAAAGCGCGACGGTTTATTATTAACCGAAGTATATGGTGCTGAGGACGGGGATGTCCAAAGCGCGACGGTTTATTATTAACCGAAGTATGTCGCATTACTTGCACCTAGGCCAAGGTGACTGGTAGCGATGTGGTTAGAGCTCTAACGTGCTGTTGGGATGGACCAAAGTGGTGTTATGTGGGTTGGGTTTTTGCAGGACCAGTGTGGTGTATTGTGATTTGAGGATTGTGAAAATGTATTCCTTGTGGTTTTACATGAGTGGTTTGATGTCTCTTTGCAGACGTAATACTGTTGAATTTTACTTGAACTGAAATTTAATAAATCAACAGTTCTTTCTTTTTACTCATACGGGCTGTCAAAAGCTTACCGGGTTTTGTGTTGTTGCAATCCCGGTACACTATTCAAACGGTGTAGCGGATAACCCTGCAGGTCAGGAGAACCAGGACGGTGATCGGGCAGCTTAGAGTAGTGTTATGTGAATTACAGCATTATATTGTGAGGTTTGTTATGCTCATTTAGAGCTTTACAATTTTACTTTGTAAGAGTGAATTGTAATAATTAACTCGAGGTTTTCGAGTTTTGTGTTGAGTGGCGAGTGGTGTGTTTGTTTCTGAGAAAAAAATTCAGAACGTTATTTGTATTAATTGTTTATTCATGTTTCGGATTTGAATTGGTTATTCAAAATTCGGGGCGTGACAAACTCATACTTGTCATCCGGCTGCAAGAAGAAAAATATAAGATGGCCATCCAGACATAGTGTTGAAAAAAATAATTGAACAAATAGCTGGACACACATTCATTGGCCAACAAACAACACAGGCACATGCAAAATGACCAAATGTCATGAAATGAGAAATGAAGGAGGTAAGGTACCCTTAAATATAGTTTGATCTGCGTCCCACGGCTAATGATATTTTCTGGATCAGTTTCTACCCTAATCACATAAGAGCTACTCTCAGCAGCTGATTCCCAGACGTATTGCTTGTCTGATTTTGGGCTTTTTGTAGAAACAACTACCTGATTTACACAATATGTAAAATAATTAGCAACTGCTCAAGACAGTCATCCAGACTAGAAGCTCAACTATGAGCAGATAGTTTTTACAAGGCATAAGACTAAAAAAAGTGTGAAACCAAAATTGCACCTTGTCAGCAACAAGAAAAGCAGAATAGAACCCAACACCAAATTGACCAATCAAACCGTTGTCTGCACCAAGATCCTTATTTTCCTAACAAGATATAAGCACAAAGATCAGATTCAAAAGCATCAATAAACAAAAACAAGATTCAGTAGACTGCAAAACAATGCATTATGAGAGAGACCTTCAGAGCCGTCAAGAATTTTGAAGTACCACTCTGAGCAATGGTACCAAGGCAGTCAATGAGTTCCTCCTTCGTCATCCCAATAGCATCCCTAAAATTCAGACACCAACATGTCAATCATCTCCACTAATCCATCAAGGAACAAAACAAACTTAACAATCAACTTAAAAAAAAATTAGCAGCAACATACGTTATAGTGATAGTCCCATTCTCTGGGTCGGGTTTGATGCGTATCTGCAGCTCAACAGCATCTCCAAGCAGCGAGGGCTCAGTCACACTCAAAAATCTCAACTTGTCCAAAGCATCACTTGCATTACTAGAGCATTATAACAAAACAAGTTAGCATATCAACAAAAACCATAATGCACATATTATTCCATTCAAATTCTATCTATGCCACAAATTAATCGATGCATATGCATATTCAGCTTACCTAACACGCTCCCTAAGGAACACCTTCTTGTGGCTGTATAGACTGTGCACTATCAAATCCATTAGCCGACTGACCTGTAATTAGTTTCAAAGTCCTCAGCTTTCAATTCAAAACTGATAAAGTAAAATCTCAAAAGCAAAAAAAAAAAAAAAATGAAAATGAAAACGGTAAACAGTCCCAACTATGAGTAAAGTCCCCATAATTTAAACCCAATGCATCCATTTTGATTGCCCATATAACAATAACACCACAAATCATCTAAAAGTCAGAACCCAATTGAGTCAGAACCCCAAAAAAACCAAACTTTAGTAGAAACAGAGAGAAACCCACCTCAGCTTGGTACTGGAATTCCTCACCGGGCGTATCGGCGACCTCTTTCTCGGCACCGCAGCATCGCAGCGAACAGTGACCTTCTTATTTTGGGTCTCAAGCCTCCATTTCAATCCACCGCAAGCGAAGCCCTTTCTGAGCCCATTTTGGGGCACAAAGGCACTTCTGAGGTTCAAGGCCTTGTTGGGGTTTCTGAGAGTCAAAGAAGGAAGTGAAGCAAGAGATGCTGTGGAGAAGGCGAGGGAGACGGTAGGGAGAGAAAGAGCGTGAGGTTTGTGTAGGGAAACGCCATCGGAAATTCGAAGGTGGAAGATCTGATGATTACATGGGTAGGTGATTTTGGGTGTTTGCGATGATGGATAGAGAGGGAGGATGAGAGAGAGAGAGAGCGCCTCCATTTTGGGAGAGTTTTTTGAGCGGAGGGCGAATTCGTGGTTTTCATAGCAAACTTCCAGTATAGAGGGAAATTAGAATTTGAGCCAAAAATAAAAGCGGGCTCTTCAACACTTATGGTATTTAGTCATTCACGACGCACATTAAAAAAGGCCTTAAAAGATTAATTGGGAAGTCTTTTACGGCGCACATAATATGCACTCCGTAAAAGACCAAAAAGAGAAGTCTTTTACAGCGCACATTGAATGTACGCCGTAAATATAACGTGACATTTACGGCACACATGATATGCACGCCGTAAAAGATCAGAAAGAGAAGTATTTTACAGCGCACATAAAAACACGCCGTAAAAGACAATCTTTTACGGCGTGCAAGACATGCACGCCGTAATTTGCGCGTCGTAAAAGACAAGTTTTCTAGTAGTGTAACTAGGAGCAAGTTATTGCTATGTATAAAAAATTTCAATGCTGGCTAGACAGGTTCCCCAAGAAAGAAGAGACCTCTCCAGCTAAATTAGTATTTGGCATGGTGAAGATCAATGTTTTAAAACGCTAAGGCGTAACCGAGGCGTTTTCAGGAGAGCCTCGTTAAGGCGTAAGCCTTACATCATAAAATAATATACATAAATTTCTACATATAACAATACTAGTATAGATAGTTCTTTGTTATTCAGCCAGATTTTACAGCTGTGGACTTTATACCACAGACTTAATACTAGAAATTGTTCTATTAATAGCTTCAGCTAGTACTGGTACAAATATGCAGTCATCCTTGGCTAATATTGCGACTGAACTTGAGCATTAGGCTGATCCTTCATGTAGAACCACCGGTGATAGTTCTATACTATATAACAGATACGAAATCATGACAGTAACTTTTACAGGTATGATTGGTTGACAAATAAGACTCTTCGAACGGGTTACTTTGTGTGGGCAATGACAGCATATGGTGCATGTATGTACTGTGCTAAATTTTGGGACACATGTTGCACTTATTTTCTCTTTGCTAAGCAGATGTTGCACCTGTCATTCATGAAATGCACCTAATTGAGCCATCTAATAAATTTTGGGTGACTTAATAACTCTTGTTTATAAATTTCTGTGTGTTTATGGTAAACAGAGCTCAATGGAGATAATGTGTGGAGCATATGTAAGCTATTTGAAAAATTAAGTCTTTCCATTAAGTTGTCATGGAAAAATGCATTGCGTCCATAGAGTGCAGTATATCACCGGAGGGAAAACTTCCCAGCAAAAGATTGAGATATAAGTTTGGGGAAAGCCACCTAAGTAGCAAAGCAATTTGTCCACAGTCAAAGAGTCCCTGCTTTTCTCTATATAATAGTTGTTATGTTTATGTAGAAAGTCTAGTGCTCTATTCTAGAGAGTATATGCATTTGGTTAGCAAGCCAGTAGATATGTGCATCATTGGTTTTGTCTTTAATAATTGCTTGGCAATTCGCACTGCAGGTCTCCTGGTCACCTATGTGGCTTTGAACTTGATGGATGGACATGGCCAACATGCTTTGTTATACATAGTTCCATTCACACTTGGTAAGATTCTAAGCTTGGATAATCTGGCGGTAACATGCATAGTGTGCCTCCGACCTTTCTGAGCTAAAGCATTCATAACATGAGCAGCAGTAACATAAGCTAGTTACGTTCTGCAGGTACCTTTTTAACCTTGGGACAGATGAGAGGTGACCTCAAAGTTCTGTGGACAAGAGGAGAACCAGAGAGGCCGTGCCCGTACGTGTGACTCCAATCCTCTCACTCTCAATAGAAGAATCTGGATAAAGTAATTGTGTGATAGTTGGTTAGTAACTCAGATACTCGACATGTAGGAGACCATAATACAATTAGAAAGTTGTTACTAAGATGATTTTTATAAATCAGTTGATATAAAAACGGGACGTTTACGACATCCAACATGCATAGGCCCAAGTTTAGCTCCATAAACATCATCGCAGGCAATATCTCAGAAACATTTGTTTCAACTTTCGCCACTTGACCCCTTTCCAGATTGTACGCAAAAGCATACGTACTGTTTATCTTTCAACAGTATCAACTATGTTTGAAGTCCGCATCATCACAAAGTTCATGTTTTGAAAGACCAAGAAATGGTCTGATGGAAAGTTGAGATCCCTATTAGCTTGGATATGGGGATGGGAGAGATGAAAGATTAAGGCCATCAGCACCAGCCTTAAGTTAGTTTTTATAATTTAAATTGCTTACATAGACATCATGACTCCAAAGCAGTAAAATTGTAGAAAGAAAAAAAGAGATGACGAAGCATTAAGTTGCTGCAACCCATAACACAGCAGAAAACTTTCCGAAGCAAGAAGACGATGGTCTCTAATGGAAAGCAATTAAGATGCAACGTCACTGACATCTATGTGGTCTCTTGGGACCTCAGCAGAATACACAATTCCAATTTCAAATATTAAACTTAATAGCTTTATATCGACCAAAAAAAAAAAAAACTTAATAGCTTTACATTTTCTTTAGTATAGTCACTTAAAACCGAAAGTGGTATTTGGTTCTGAAATTGGTACGTTCCAAGTGAGGTATATGACAAACCAATTTATAGGCATGACAAAGTGACTTCCCTCTTCGCTTCTTAATCATTATAGCTGTTGGTTTTCCAAAGGGACATAGGAAAGTGCAATGATTACATAACAAGGCAAGTTCATAACATTGGCATGGTGCACCTTTATTTTCCAGAAAAGAAGTGTACAAGGCCACTGTTATTTCTTCCCTGAGTTCCGTTGGTACAGGCCATCTGCAATTTCTCTTCCAATACACGTTTATTACTAAAGAAAAAGACATTGTCATGGCATGTCGTTACCAGATCGAAAGTCTCAATTTAATTGCCTTTTGCAGAGTCACTCTTTCTAAATCTAAGCATGATCTATTATGGTTGATAAGAAGGTGCATCACATATGGACTTTGGGGTAGACGTTCATCTGGTTAGACAAAATTCATTCACACTGGATTGATCGAGACACATTAATTTAGACAATAGTACTGTTTGTTTTTTAATTATTAATTTCCCAGCAACTGTAGCAAAAACACTGAAATCACACACAGCACAAAATACATGCTCAATATCAATTTCATGCTCGCTTGGTAAAAATACAAAATCAAAACACAACCGAATGAATGTCGGGATGTTGCAGTACAACTGATCAAGCTCATGACAGCTCCAGCTTGATTCATTGATCCGAATGGAATCATGTACGTGTTTCAATTTAGGATACAAATTTACACAATAAGTATTAGTACTTTTTTATTCATTTTAGTACATTAACATGCAAATTCCAACAACCACTATGGTAGTAACAGGACTTCAGAGACAATTCAAAAACAAAACAGATCAGAATACAAGAACCATACAATAATTTATTAGACATCACAAAACATAATAATTTGAAAGGTTCTAGTTGAGAAGATTGCGCCTCATGGATTGCAATTCAGATGCAACATCACTTATATCCTTTCTGTTTGTGGGGGATTCAACAGAACATGCAATTCCTATACCAAGTATCAGAGTCAAGCACTCTTCAATTTTCTGTGCTCTCACACTCAATCGACTATGCCTGTGAGCTTCAGCGACATTGGTGGTGCCTTCTTGAAGAACTAGTGACTCTGAAATCTCTGAAACAAGTTCAGGGAGAGCTGTCTTCACATAAGTATGAAGATTCCAACTGTCACTGAACATGTAATCAGTGGGTCGCTTCCCCGTAAACATTTCTAACAAGAGGATGCCAAAGCTGTAGACATCCCCGTATGTGGATACCTCACTTGCCATACCATACTCTACAATTTAAACAATATAATAAATATGTGTCACTACATATGCATAAATCAAATAGCTCTCAGTGTTTTTGAAATATGTTACAGTAAAACAGGGTGAGCAAAAAATCCTGTCGCATATGAGGAAAATTACCTGGTGCAGCATAACCAATCGATCCTCTAATTCCAATGGAGCTTGATTGATTTCCAGAAACACTAGTGGTTGGTTCTGAGAGAAACTTTGACAGCCCAAAGTCTGAAACATGTCCAGTCAGGTCACCATCCAGAAGAACATTACTTGGCTTGAGATCACAATGAACGATCGGTGTTTCACAATGGTTGTGAAGATAATCCAATGCACTAGCAACATCAATGGCAATGTTGAGCCTCTGAATAAGACTTAAAATTTTGGGTGCTTCTGTTACCTCTCCAGTTCCAATAGATGGATGCAACCACTCTTCCAAGCTCCCGTTGTCCATGAACTCGTAAACAAGAGCCTTGAAATCATTGCCGCCGAAATCAATACTTGAACATGCAGTTAAGATCTTGACTAGATTTCGATGTCTGATATTTCTCAACGCCTCACATTCAGCCATGAAACTCTTAGCTGCTCCCCGGTGTAACATGTTAAGCACCTTCACATCAACAACAACTCTATCATCAGCAAGGATTCCTTTGTACACAGACCCAAAAGCACCCACACCGATCAAATTGGCTGAAGAAAAACCATCGGTAGCTCTGAGGAGTGTAGCATATGAAACTTGCAAAACAGAGTTCCCCAAAGTCCTTAAATTAGTTTCTCTCCTTTTCTTACCAAGAAGAAAAAGAGATAGCACCACAACCAGTCCCAAAAGAGTGAACCCGAAGACTAAAGAGATCATAAGTTTCATTCTACGAGACAGCCCTTCTCCTTTAGACTCATTAAGCTTGCACAGAGGAAGTCGAAGACTAGCCATACCTCCACAAAGTCTAGCATTTCCAACAACTGAAGTCGCACTTGCATTCTTAAAAACACCGCCAGTTGGTACTGCTCGCCAAAACTGGTTGAAGGAGAGGTTCAGGTACTCCAAGTTCAGATTCTCAAGAAATTGTGGAATATCTCCTGACAAATTGTTGCGAGAAAGGTCTAAAACTCGAATCCCTCTAAGTTCCTTCATAGATGAAGGGATGGGTCCCATGAAGAAGTTTCCTTGCAAGTATAGTTCTTCTAAGCTCTCGCAACTGCCGAGGCTACTGGGAAGTTCTCCTGATAACAAGTTGTCAGAAACCATCAATACACCTAGATTCTTCAATTTTCCAATCTCCGTAGGAAGGGAACCAGTGAATTGGTTTCTATCCAATGCCAAAGTTGTTGATAAAGATGAGAGGCCAATAACTTGGGGCGGTATCGTGCCATTCAGATTGTTTCCAGAAAGAAGTAATTCTAGTAACCAATGACATTTCCCTAGGCTGGAAGGGATGCTACCCTCTAGATTATTTTCTTGCAATTGGAGTCTTGTTAACATTGTTAAATTTCCAAGAGAAGATGGAATGCTCCCCGATAATTGGTTGTTGTTAAGAAACAACATCCTAAGACTTGAAAGCCTCCCAATGTCTGTGGGGATGCTGCCTGTGAAGGAGCTTCCTGCCATAAAGAGTATTTGCAAGTTGATAAGATTCCCCAATCCAGTTGGGATGCTTCCATGTAGTTGGTTTCTTCCAATTCCAAGCGTTTGGAGATTGGATATTGATTTAGGCAACGTCCCTCCAAAATTGTTGCCCTGGAACAGCAATGTAGTTAGCTGTGTGGCATTGATCAATTCTGAGACAAAACTAAAGTCACCATCTTTACCGGTACCAAGATTATTATCAAAGACACTGAACCGCACAAGGTTATGAAGATTTCGTAAGTTTGGCACCTGTCCAGAGAGTTTGTTTGACAGACATTGAAACACCACAAGATTTGTTGCCTTGGAGACTGAGGACGGGATGGCCCCAGTAAATTGATTTTCGGCAATGGTAAAGTTTTGAAGGTTGGGAAAAGCATCGCTCAAGTTTGATGGAAGACTTCCTTGAATTTGGTTTCCTCCTACGATGAAATCAACTATACCAGAGAGGTTGTAAATGCAGGAAGGGATGATACCAGATAACCTATTTGTGGCCAAAATAAAATATGTAAGTTTTCTCAATTGGCATAGAGAACTAGGGATGCTTCCTTCTAAGTTATTACTAGATATAGCGAGCATCTTGAGAGACGAAAGGTTCCCCAAAGAAGGAGGGATCTCTCCTGTTAAATTGTTGGCTTCCATAAGTAAACATCGAAGCTTTGATAAGGAACTTAGTTCGGGAGGAATTTTTCCCACTAGATTATTTGCACTAAGATAGAGAATGGTGAGTTTGAAGCAATTGGATATATTGGCAGGAATGGTGCCAGTAAGTGAGTTATTGTTTAGATACAATACCTGCAATCTACGCAAATGCCCAATTTGAGGAGGGATTTGATGAGTGAAGCTATTGTTCTCGAGAATTAGCACTCTTAAGAAGCTTATATTTCCTATGTGTGGAGATATGGATCCCCCCAAAGCTTGAGAGCCCAGCTCCAGCTTCGTCACCCTTTGGCGATGTCGTCGACTGCAGGTGACGCCGTGCCACAGGCAAAAGTGAAGGGTTTCATTCCATGAGCTTGTGACCCGGTTCAGATCGTGTTGTATCTGAGCTCTGATTGCTAGCAATGCCAGCCTATCCGTCTCATTCCCTTGGAGTCTCGGATGGTTCAATTGCATGGAGCTACAACAGAAAATGGACATGGAATTTAAAACTAATGAGTATATCAAAACCAATTTCATAACCAAAACTCCCCCCATTTTTAATTTCTTCCTTGGACTAAAGAGACTGAGATGAATATGGGTGGTGTTGGGTTGTGAAATGGGTAGTTTTATGTTAGGCATGAGTGGCATGACAATCTAGTTTATAGGATAGGAAGATGTGGAATATGTGATCAAGAAGTACTCAACGGGATAGAGAACCACTGTTGAATCAATGGATTCTTGTGCGGTTACAATAGTAATTTCACAATTATAAGGGAACACTCACTGGCCCTCAATTCGGTTTTGTGCAATGTAAAGGGTGACAACAGCAGAGGATACGACGGAGGGATGGAGAATGCCACAGAACAAAGTAAAGCCTAATGGCTGATCTTTTCAACTATGTTTCACAAACGAAAGTGGATGGAGCCGTTCCTGGAGCTCTAAGCAATCATGCACAATTTGGCCTATCAATTTCATTTCAGCATAATATAGAACCCAAACAGTGAAAATGACAGAAAACAGAGAGATGGTCTGTGATATGAAAGTGAAAGTGGTATGCTTGATTAAAATTAGCTCAGGCATTACAAACTTACAATAAAGCTCACAAACAGCAATTGTTAGAGCCAAAATTGCAAAGAAAAATGATAATGAATATATCTTTCTTGAAAGGAAACTAGAAATAAATGTGATCCCATGCAAGCTTGTGATTATCGAGCAAAATTAAATTCAAGACAACAAATTACTGTAATAATTTATTTGTTCCACTAGAAGTACAAGTACAAAAGTTACCCCCGAAAACTGTGTCCTAGTCACCCTAACAAACGAAAAAAGAATTGAATTCTTGAGAATGACAACAGAAAAAAAAAATCACATTTGGATCCAAGTAAATGATAGTAACTCTCAGAAACCTTTTAGCATTTGGTCAAAATTGTTCCAGCCATTGGCAGACAGAGGGATAATCATGTCGTAAGAATCATTTCCACCCTGGATTTGCTCCTGTACACAACAAGGGGAACAAATGGGTAATGCATAATCTGATATGGAATGAGTAACAGCTCCAAAGCTTATTGTTTGCAGGTCCTTATTTTTCAATGAACTTAGAGCAGATACAACTAGATACACACTCTGGAATAGTACTTGTGGAAGAAATCTTGTTTGGGTGAACAAATTACTCAAGGCCAAAATCCAACTCCCTCTTCCAAGGGCTAGAAAGGCAACACCAATATAAATTTCATCCTCACTTGGACAAAATATCTAAACCATGCTCACTTTGAAAGCTAGTTCAGAGAAGAAACATATAAGACTCGAGCGCGCACACACACATATACATATAAATACGGTAAGAAAAGAAAGAAACTTCGAATGGCCGCCGGAAAACACAGTAAGTAAATGGCCGAAAAGCTCACAAACTTCCAATCCTTGATGGACAAGAAAATACTACAGGATTCTTCACCTCGCCAAGACGAAGCTACCGCCACCACTCTTGCTTGCAGCCTTGGCCGGAGTAGGAAAATCTGCCGGAGAACCCGAGAATCTTTCGGGCTTCGTCCTGCCGCCATCGCTGCTAGTTGGATCTGCCCCACGCCGCCGAGAGGAAGCTAACGGCACTAGTGCGACGTCGGGCGATGGCCGGAAAGTGAAGACATTGTCGGATCGCCCGTCGCTGCAAAACAGTTCGGGGAGAGGTCGGTTTGGGCTGTGATCTAAGGCTTCTCGAGCTGATCCAACTTAGATTAATCAAATCCGACGGTCCAAATCAAACGGTAATTAAAATGAACGGTCCAGATGTAGCCTCCTCTAATTTCTCTTTTTTAATTAAATTTCTAGATAATACAAATTTCGAAAAATCATTAAAAATAGCTCGGGTGTCCAAAAATTCCTACCAACTTGTAACGACCTTTAGTTTAATTCCACGGGCTCGAAAGATAAAATTTGAAAAACTAAAAATTTAAATAATTTTTTTAAGCTATAAAGAGTAAACAATAGAAATTTAAATAAAAATAGCTCGATATGTAGCTTATGAACGCTTTTAATTAGTATAGCGTGAATTTCCATGATTCCGCTTATTTAAATAATCGAACTCACGTTCGTATATTGCAAATCTTGCAGAAAATAAAGAAATTTAAAAGACAAGAGAGCAGGAACTTTAATCCTTAAAAACTTACTTGATGATTTAGGAAAAAAAAAAAAAAAAAACTTACTCGTTAAAAGAATTTCGTCCCAAAATTCAAATAAGAATACTTGGTATTGTCTCACAATGTCGCTTCAGTGTTATTTCTCAAGTTGTAAATCTTACAATAGAAAGTAATAGGGTTAATCTTATAAATATTCTCAGAGATATCTTCGTAGATATCTTAATCATTGTATGATTATGTTTCTTTGTACAATTCAGATTCTATGCTTGTATTCCTGTATATAAAGAGGGACCTCTTATCAATGAAAGACACCAATCATTCTCCCAATTCTCTCTACTATTCTTTGCATCTCTGTTTCCTAAAACAACTTTTTTTATTATACTTGAAAGACTTAGGCTATGTTTGGTTCACGAAAAGTAAACATCGGAAAAAGAAAGTCGTTCCTTTCTTGCATTAGGGGTGCAAAAGGAAAAGAAATGCTTTCGTGAAGTAAAGAAAAATAGAGGGGAAAATGGTTCATTCCATACTCCAAATGAATCACTTTTTCGGGTTTTCCCCTCTTCTTTTCCTCGTATTATTACTCACAACATATTATTTTATTGCATTAATTACAAACTTTGTAATAACTTTCCAGATAACTTTATTTATGTTACCAAACGTCGGAATGGAAAGTTCTTCGGAAATTTCATTTCTCTTCTCATGAGAAAGCCAAAGAAATTCTTTTCTTTTCTCAGATCAAAAGAGGCCTTATAAGGAAGTTCATAATTTAATCTTTTCATATATGCGTTAAGCTTTGTCTTCCACTGATGTTGCTTTTTTATTATACTTGAAAGACTGGGAAGTCAACCAAAGTTCATGATTTAATCTCTGTCTTCTACTAATGTTGCTTTTCATATATACTTTAAGCTTTGTCTTCCATTAATGTTGCTTTTTTATTATACTTGAAAGACTTAAGGGAAGTTAACTAAGGAAGCTCATAAGAAAGTTCATAATATAGTCTCTGTCTTCCACTAATGTTTGCTTTTCATATGTACTTTAAGCTTTGTCTTCAACTGGCGTTGTTGCTTTTTGATTATACTTGAAAGACTTGAGGGAAGTTAACCTAAAAGGAAGTTCATAATATAGTCTCGGTCTTCTACTAATGTTGCTTTTCATATATTAATTTTTAAGCTTTGTCTTCCGTTAATGTTGCATTTTGATTATACATGAAAGACTTGAGGGAAGTTAACCTAAAAGGAAGTTCATAATATAGTCTCGGTCTTCCACTAATATTTGCTTTTCGTATTTACTTTAGGGATTTTGTCCATTTACCCCATTTCTAGGGATTTTTTTCCCACTAACCCCATTAAGTTTTTTTAATTCCCTCTTACCCAATACACTCTAAGGGAGTCTTCCCTAATACCCTATTAAGATTTTTTTTTTGTTTTTAATTTTTTTTTAATACCATTTTACCCCTCACCCCTTTATTACTTAGAGAGAGAGAGAGACAAAGAGAAAATGGAAGAGAGAGAAACCATAGGAGACTTCGCCGGAGCCGGTCACCGGTTGCCGGAATCCGGACACCGGTCGCCGGAATCCGGTCGCCGGAATCCGGCCAACTTTTGCCGGATTCCGGTCGCCGGTCGTCGGATTCCGGTCACCGGTCGCCGGAATCCGGTCACCGGTCGCCGGAATCCGGTCACGGCTGCCGCCCACCGGATTTTTTTTAAAACCTCTATTGCCCCCCAATAGAGGAGCAATAGACGTCTATTGCCCCACAATAGACGTCTATTGCCCCAGCAGTGTATTGCCCCCTAATAGATGTCTACTGCCCCCCAATATACGCCTATTGCCCCCCAATATAAGAGCAATAAGGTCTATTGCCCCCCAATAGACGTCTCGATTACCGAAATGGGAATCAATCTTCTTAAAATTACACAAATAAAACTTTGATTAAAGAAAAAAAACGAGGAGATTACATCAATTCAAAACGTCTATTGCCCCCCAATAGACGTTTCGGTTACCGAAATGAGAACTAATCTTCCTAAAATTACACAAATAAAACTTTGATTAAAGAAAAAAAATCAGAGATTGCATCAATTTAAAACGTCTATTGCCTCCCAATAGACATGTATTGCCCTCCAATAGACTTTTATCAGACGTCTATTGGGGGGCAATACACGTCTATTGCCCACCAATAAAACTTTTTTTTTCTTTTTTCTTTCCTTCTGGGCCTTCTGCCATCATGAAACCGACCTCCATCTCATCAACTCTCTTCCCAAGGACCCCTTGTGCAGCTATTTCCACTGCCACCTCTTCAGACGCCTCATCCATCTTCATATCTTCCAACTACACCAAGATGCACAACCCATAATCAATGTAATCCAAAATTCTAATAACTAATTCTTCTAACTCTTATACCAATATACTATTAACAACTCATACATGTAGGCAGAAAATATTAGAAGGGTTGAAAGAAAAAACCAATACAAAATAAGAAAGGAAGAACATGGATGCAGTTACTGAAATAACCATTTGAATAGGTTGACATTGAACTCCCTAAAAGAATGCTCAACTGCTTCAAAAACACTATCGTTCCTCTAGCCTCAAATGCCAACACAGGAATAATGGAATCTTACTATTTAACACACATTTCTCTTCAAAAAGCCCATTTGAACAGCCTCAAGTCTCTTAACACACAACAAGGAAACGCAAAACAAAAGGTTGCCAAATTCAAAAACAAAAATTTAACCTTCTTCCTCAAAGAAAGCTCGATCCCAAGCAAGGCTTTTACGCAAATTGTATCCTCCCTTCTTTTTCCTCTTCATTTGCTGCGGGTGGAGGCTGAATTTCTTTTCTTCAATCTTGTTCAAGTTAGTGTTCTCTTTATTCATACTATCCCTACATGAAGGTTTCTGGGTATCCCCATTCACTTTCACACCCTCTGCAATACAAATCAAAGAAACTCCCATTTACGCTCTGTAAATTGTAATGTAGGTCTAATTACGTAAAATCAGAACACAAACATGTACGTAATGGATTCAAATTTACAGAAAGGAGCACAATTAGAGTTCGATTTGAGTCGCAATATTCAAATTCAACAAACGAATTAAAGAAACCCTAGAAAGCTAGAACAGAGTAAAAGGAGGGAGGCGTAAAATTGGAGAGGGAGGGAGATGAAACCCTAACCTTTGGGTCTGGATCAGGGGGGTTGGAGAGGCGAGCAGAAGAAATAGGCGTCGTCGTTGGTGGCGGTGCTGGTGGAAACGGCGCCGTGTGGAGTCGACTGAAGAAGCGAGTCGTCTTCTCCGGCGATCTGCACCGGAGTCCGAGTTCTGGGGGTTTTAGCGGAGCCACCCACGACGACGAAGAAGACGACGGAGCCGAGGGAGGAAGCACATGGCTAGGAATCTGGCGTCGGCGATCTGCACTGAAAGTAAATCACAGCTAGCAAAACCGAGGCGGAGACGAGGAGAGAGAGCAACGCCGGCAATCTACACGGAGAGAAAATCACAGCGAGAAAAAACACAGGCGGTGACGAGGAGAGAGAGTCCGGCGTCGGCGATTGCACCGAGGAGAGAGAGAGAGAGAGAGAGAGAGAGTCTGCGTCGTGACTGGAGAGAGAGAGAGTCTGCGTGAGAAAGAGAGAGAGAGAGGAGAGAAGGGCATGTGGTTGTAATTCATTAATTAGACTAAGGATAAAATTGTTATTTCAATTCAAATTAGGTTAGTGGGAATAAAAATCTGTTGCTGGGGTAAGTGGGATAACTTTGGCTCATTTTGGGGCTTTTGGTCAAGGACCCTTTACTTTAAGCTTTGTCTTCCACTAGCGTTGCTTTTTTGTTCTACTTGAACGACTTAAGGAAGTTAATTAAGGAAGCTGAGCTGTGAAGGTCTGATTTCAATTGCACTTTCTGCATTTACTGACTGCGAATCAGAATGCTGCCTTTCCTTTCATACCTGTATACACTGTAGCTACTAGCAAGAATAATGTAAACAGAAAAAAAAAAAAAAAAAAAAAAAACCATGTTATATAAATGTAAACATCAGGGCAACTACTAAACCAAAACACTGGGAGAGTCTTCGATACACGGCGTGAAGATACACGGACTGTTGAGATTAGACAGTTTTGAGTGATAAATAACTGATCCCACATATGGACGGCTGAGGTTGCATATTCATTGTATGTGAACTTGCACCGCCGTGTATACAAGAATTTTCGCCAAAACATTGTGTTTTGAGTTTTTATGTGTTGTAATAAGATGCAAGTATGACCTATGCTGATTCTGTTAAAATGCAAGCATTCCGGCGACCGAAAGTTCTATTACCTAAAAAAAATAAAAAATAAAAAAAGCTCAGAGGAACATTAGTAGAGATCATTCTAGGCAACAAGTAGGTAGCCCGTAGGCTAACTGGAGAAAGGAACTAGGCCAAGGCCCGGTCAGTGATAGCCCAACAAGGCAAAACTAGGGGACGCTGCAGGTAACGAGAGGCTGCATTTGTGCTTGAGCTGCGTTTCGATCCGAAGGACACGGCATTACCTATCAAACCCACAACCATCTGAACTATCACGTCTTCTTCTCAATGCGACTGCTGAGCTGGTGCATTTCCAATAGTGTACTTCTCCCTCTCTCTCAGAAACCGTGGCCGTATGTGATGTTGGCTGGATCATAGACAGAAATTATGCATTGGGGATTTATAACACAGAGTTGGGTTGAAAAGGGAACTCTGAGAAGCCTGATGACTCAGAGTTGACATAGTTATGTGCCATTAAACAGTCAACAACCCAATGACTCAGTTAGTTAGGAACTCTAATCAAATTTCAGATTGCTGCAAGTGGGGTTGATTGACCCAAATGGAATCATGTGTTTCAGATCTAGGATATGTGAATTTATACAAGATGTAGTAGTACTTCTATTCATCTTTCCGCAACATTGTTGGGTTGTGAAATACTAGGTAATTAAGTAGTTTCATTTCAGGCATAACAGACTAATATATAGGATAGGGAAATGAGAAAGTGCTCAGAGGAAGAGACAACCACTGTAGATCGGTGGAGTTATTGCTTCCTTCCAAAAGATGACTTGACTTAATTATTCGCTTGCCTAATTCCAACCCGTGATCGACGACGTGATGGAGGACGACTGTTTTCTGTGTGGTTACAGTACGTAGTCACATACACAGCGAGACCAAGTTCAGTCCATAACATGGGATTGTTGTTTTTTCTAGTCTTCATTTCTTAAATGCCGGGTAAAGAGGGAAAGGAAAATGTCTATAATTCTATATATGTGGATGCAATCTAATTCCTGGCTAGTCCAGTCCAATGTCAAGGTGGGGAGGCCAATAGCTTTGTTGAGGTATGCCAGGAGCATGTGGCATTGCCTTTAGGCTTCAAGGCAAAGAGACAATGACACCAGACTTATTGCATTGATTTTGGATGGAATGGCCCCTCTTAATTTGTTCTCGATCGGCTATGTTAAAAGGTTTGAATGCTAGGAAAGGTTTTTCCATGCCATTATTTTTCAATTTAGTTTTATACAATGTAAAGAGTATCGGAGCCTAATGAGAAAATTCTTGATTTTTTTTAGTTGACCTAAGTAACTAGAAGCAAGTTATCGCTACATATAAAAAATCTTAATACTGGCTAGACAGGTTTCCCAAGGAAGGAGAGACCTCTACAGCTAAATTATTATCTAGCATGGTGAAAATAGAATTGCGTACCTATTACATTTTTCCTCCACCTAAATGAAATATTACCTTATGAAATCCACTAACTACAATATTAGGAAAAGAAAACTTAAAGTTGACTTCCTTCAAATTATTACTACTGTACTAGTAATGCATCTTCTTTTTTTTCCAACACAACTGTTTTTGGTGTGTAGTTGCAATCTGGTCGTCTCTGTTTTCCTCTGTTTTGTACATTCATATATACTAGCAAGATTTGCCCGCACTTTGCTGTGGGATTTACTATCGTTAGTCATGAAATACAAAGAATCAAATAAGTAACAATAGAAAACCAAATTGAATGGAGAGCTTCTTATGTTTAAAAGCAATCATATATGCAAGTTCATGGAAAATGCTAAAAAGTATTCATTCAGGCATATATACCAGAAGTAAAAAAAAGAAAAGAAAAAGGTTGTCCTTCAAAATGATTGAATGCTAGAAAGGTAATTCATTCAGGAATACAACTTTTAACAGGGTAACTGAGTAGAACTTAGCGGAAGTGTTCAGAAAGTAGTTGATGTAGGTTCTTGAAGATAGAGCTGGTTTCCAAAACAACTGAAGCTAGTTTCCAAAAAGTGGTGCTGGAGTGTGTACACAAAAAATAGTTACTCCAGGGTACTAAATGCTTTAGTTGATTAGCTGACTACAGTTTCATAAAAATTGTAGTCAGTGCAGCTCCAATTTTACAAAATTGATTAGTACAGCATATATATTACACATGTACAGAAGGATGGTTTAGCTTCAATTTTTTTTCTTCTCCTGATGTTGTTCTTTTGCTGTGAATGATGATGTGCTAATAACTCTATGTTTGTGGGCACTCACTGCAATTAACCAAAACCCACATATTAGACCAATTCAATAAGAAGCATGACCCAAATTTACATCAAAAGCAGAAAAAGAAATTACAGATTAGATTGGGTTAAAAATCACCAAGTGTGAGGTCAGTTTTTAATAATTCAATTTGTTTGGCTCCAATTTTGCTGCAGCTAGTCAACAGTCTCTTTTCTTGCGCGGGCGTGCCAGCACCGTTCGGGTGCGGTCGTCGGGGGTGTCCCTTAACCTGACTTCTTTCAAGCGATTGTAGACGAGGAGAGCACCAACCTCGTCGTGGGATTCTTTGTGCCTCGTGGTGAGGACTTTGCTGAAGTTTCTTCTTGTTCACAAGTCGATACTCAATATTGCAGATTGAGCAGAGCGAAATCACCGGGAAGTATTGAGATCTTGCTAAAGCGTGACTTTAGCTTGGCTGGGTTGCTAGGGCGTTACCCTTGCTTGGCTGGTTCTGTAACCGTTGTGGTCGCGGCACTACCGTCGGCTCCCGAGGAGACTAGGACCGAAGCACGTTGACAGAGGGTTTGGTGGCACTGAAAGTCGGCTTCTGAGAAGACTAGGACTAGGAGTGTGATCACCGGTAAGAGAAAGAGAAAGAGAGGGAGAGGAGTTGCTCTTAGAGAGGTTTGCTCTAGAGAGAACTTAGATCATCTTAGAGATGTTGTTGTTGAATGTGAAATGTGTGTTTTAGAATGAGAGGAGAAGGGGTTTATATAGGGAAGAAAAAGAAGAGTGAAATGATGAGTGGAAGAAAAATAATGAAAGTAGATCTAAGTTCACTTGTAAAATATGGAAAAGATAGAGAAAAGATGAAATGAAAGCAAAGCATGAAGGTGCAGCAACATGGAAGTGGTGATGATCTATTAAAGAGATTGTAGAAGAAAAATATATCCAAGGAAAAAGAGAAAAGCATCTAGCTTTCTTCATGTGGGTAGGAAACATGAACATGTGAATATTGAGCTGGTTTTAGGTCAGTTTCTGCCCCTTTATTCCTTCAATTATTTCTCCAACAAGACTTCATTATATGCCTTCGACTTCTTCATATGAAATGTTCCACTATGAGTGTAGATCATCCTGACAAATTTTCAGATTTTTATTCCATGTGGTTGGGCCGAAAATGCTGCTGGACCTCTTACAGGTCCAGTTTTCCAGTTTTGCTTCTGTAGAAAATTGGGCTGATTGTTTGAAGGCCTTCCACTCAAAAAAAGCTCTTACACTCTTCATAAGAAATGATCCTTGGGCTGTCTAGAATGGATCTGAAAAGTTTCAGCATATTTCGATTTCATTTGGTTAGTCTGCCAACCCTCCTTCCTTGTCTAGCTTGGTTTTTCCTAGCCGAAGTAGGAAAATATGCTAAAGTTGACTTTTCATGTTTCCATGCTTCCATGCTTCCATAGTAGGCTTTATTTAGCCTCTAAATATATATTTTGAACTTGTCGACAATATATAGCTTGAGCCACTGACATTGGCTCAATTTCTCCAAGACACGCCTTGTCAGGCCAAAATGCTTATTTTGGGTCCAAACACAATTCACTTGTTATTTTTTTACAACCTTTTTTATGTGAGGTCAGTTTCAATACAGAAAAAAACCATCTATGATGTTGCCCCTGTATTCTTATTGATTCTACTAAACTAAACTGTCACCAAGTTTTCATAATGGTCAACGTTTATAATCTAAAACTATGCTTGAAAATTTGAGAAAGTATAAATTTGAAGAAACTCAAAACAATCTATGAACTAAACTATACATCCATAGAAACTAAGTGCCTAAAGTTTACATCAATCTGAAAAAAAATCGAAAAAAAAACATTGGAAGACAATTAGTTTTACTGGAAGATAATTGAATTATTGAAATTAAGAGTACAAAGTAGATGCTATAGATCAGTAGTGAAAAATTTGAAATTGTGACAGATCAAAAGCATATCTTGAAGTTGTTGTAATTAACTACCTAGATGTGAAATTGCAGAGCAAACAGAATCTGTAGAAGATGAAAACTGATATTAGTTCTGTTTGGACCCAAAATGAACATTTTGGCCTGACAAGGCG